>NW_016107815.1:900575-969763 GCF_001604975.1 Cebus imitator | reverse complement strand
AAATAGGAATTTTCTGCTTACATTTGGGTGAAGTACATTGGTGCTAGGTTTAAACTATGAAAGCTGAATCTATTTGACAAGAAAGTTAAATATTTCCCGATATTATTACCTAAAAATGTCTATGGAATTTTATGTAACAGGTTACATTTGAAAAAAATAAAATAAAATTGGTCTTTGGTACTTTTAACTAATCCTTCCTCTTGCCACCAGATACTTAGGGTGTTGTTATAAGATAAATATTTAGGGAATTGTTATAAGTTAAAATAAGTAAATTTTTAGAGTGTAATAAGATAAGGTTACAAATTTTCTAGTTTGTTTGTTTAGGAATTTCCCCTCTACACCGAGACAAGACACTTCTCTCTTCTTCTGAACATTTCAGCATATTTGTCCAGCATTATTTTTTCATTCTCTTTTATCCCTGGGGCTCTCAATGTTTAAATAGCTCCCTCCCATGTAAAGCTTTGCACCGATATCGATCAGCCTAGGCTGGAAGTTACTATGAGGCATTTTCAATAATCAGCCCAGCTGTTCAGAGAGCTTCTTGAATAAAACCCTTAGGTAAACAGCATAATACACTGAGAACTCTCTGCCAACAACCAGCCCTGCTCAGCAATCTCAAGGATTGCGACGAATGCTTCACTAAACAAAGAACTTAATTCTGATTTTAACAATGAAGGCTACAGAGTAATTCAAACAAATCCCATCTTTCATTCACATATGTAGAGACTATAAGGGGTTTCCTCCACAAAAAACATGCTTGCATATGTGATTAATTCCAAAGCATTGTGTGTCAAGTAAACCATTTTTACAGATCTAAAAAACAACTGTATACAAGGCAATTTTTTGGCATTACCATTTTACTCAACCTTCACATTCTGATTTAAGTTTATTTATTTAGAACTTTTAGGTCAGTCATATCGTCTATCTTTATCTAATGTATAGTACAGAAATAAAAGTGCGATTATTTATAATTTTACTTTACTTTTTAATTTCTTTTTTACTTAAGAGTTAAATGCTAAAGAAAAAGAGAGTCTTTTATATAACAGTTTCTTTTCTTTCTTTTTTTTTTTTTTGAGACATAGTCTTGTTTTGTCGCCCAAGCTAGAGTGCAGTGGCACGATCTCAGCTCACTGCAACCTCTGCCTCCTGGGTTCAAGCGATTCTCCTGCCTCAGCCCCGCAAGTAGCTGGGACTACAGGCATGTGCCACCACGCCCGGCTGATATTTTATATTTTTAGTAGAGACGAGGTTTCACCATGTTAGCCAGGATGGTCTTGATCTCCTGACCTCGTCATCCACCCACCTCAGCCTCCCAAAGTGCTGGGACTACAGGTGTGAGCCACCACACCCAGCCCTATACAGCAGTTCTAATCATGACTTTTTGTGAATACACAACAAGGAAACATTAAAAGAAGTACTGAAAAACTGACACTATATATAAAGTATATTGTAAAAATAGCATTAGATTGCCATGCAGTAAAACCCATAATGTTCACACCCTTCAATGAATAAACATCATAAAAGTAAAAAGTGTTTCAAAATAAATGACACCTATAAAATCTCGTGAGTCTCCAAATTGTTTTGCTTGTAGAAAAAGAAAACAAAATCAAATAAAATAAACGATTTCTAATGTTTCTATTGGAACCATTAGAAAAGGCCTTCATGTCATTATTTGAGGTAAATAAATCTGTCTGGTTTAGGCTATTCTGAGATAGAATGAGTTGACAGAGGCCTCTAGGTTCTGGAAGAAAAGGCTAGATACATAAGAAATGTGAAATGTTTCCTCTGATCTATCTATATCCATGACAATAAATCTTAATGACTCTTTTTTTTTTTCTTAGTGTTGTTGGTTGTGTTGTTTTGTTTTGCTATGGTTGTTTATTTTCTCTTTACTTTGGGAGAGAATAATTGATCTCTAGCATTTAATTTATACTGACTGCACCCTGTAGTAATATACCAAAGAATAAAAGATACACCCTGTACATTTGGAGTTTATAATTGATTTGAAAAAAGGGGACACTCCCCCTACCCCACCCTAACACACCATCCAATGGCAGGAGACAATTAATGAGCAATTATAATAGGTAAAAATAACAATAAGTAATATTAATTGCAATTGTATACTTTTATATAAAGCCCTGATATTGAAAAAAGTCAATTACATGAGTTGATTAGCTCAAGATTCTTGGTCTATGAAGTGCACATATATAAAGATTTATGGGATGGCAAAGTCTGTAGCAAAAGAGTCGGCCTCGACTTCGACAGGTATTCATCCATCAATGCACCTGTGCAGAGTGCCTACTGTGAGCAAAGCATTCAGAGCCCACCACTCAGACCTCTCTCTCTTGCAGGTGCTGCTTCATGTCAACTCATAATTATTGGGAGTTCAAATTCTGACTTTGTATTTCTTTCCCACATTCTCCAAACAGTCTCCTTTGAGATCCTCATTCACTTTCATGATTTTTAAATATCATCTCCGTTTCTATGCTTAATCTGCTAAACTAGTCCAAGTTTTAATCTCTGTTTACTTGCTGGGTAGTGCACCCATCCCTTACATTCAATGGGCATAAATAAAAATCATAGCTTCTTGCTGTGTGCCTCTTCCCATCAGCGAAGGGTGGCCAAATCAGGTGGGTCTCTTGGGGCTGACACATACCAATTCAGTTTGGATCTTCCTTTATTTTGCTTCCCATTTTGAACCACTCATTGGGTTTTCTCAAATCTTTCTTTGAAATATCTCTCATATTTATTTCTTGTTTATTACTACTGTTGTAACCTTTCACACAGACTAGTGCAAAAGCCTTTTAACTGGTTTCCCTGAATTCACTATCTATAACCATCAATACATCTCAATTGTTTAATCTTTCTAAAATCTTCCTAAAACACCACTCTGGCCATGCTCACCAAGAAAAATCCATGTCTTAAGCCAGCATTCAGAACCATTCAGTTTAGGCCTAAACACTCTTTCAGGCTTCTCTCCCAATCCTCTCTGGCATATATTCTAGATTTGGCCACCTCTGAGCTTTCACCCTGTGGTTCCCTGTCTGGAACACCTCTATCAATCTCCACTCTTTACAGTCCTGCTGACTGCTCACGGTTCAGCTAAAATGCTACAGCTGCCATGAATTCTGCATCTGCCTCTTCCAAAGGGATCTTTCTCCACAGATTCCTAAGCATGCTGTCTCATCTCCACAAGATTCACAGGCCTGCATTATCCTCTTCTCCAGAGTAAAAGCTGCTTGAAGGCAGGACATGTGTTACCTTTCATATTCTCCCGAGAAGATGAGCACAGTGCCTGGCTCCTATTATGAATGAAGGCACCTCCAGTCCCTGCTTTTGGAATTTTGCAGTTATAGGCAACAACAAGGCAGTGACAGCTCTGGCAAATGTCCTCAGGAGACTCCTAGAATTAGGTCCTCTAACTAACTTCTCTGTCTGCCTATTTTAAAAGTTAAGGAAGACACAGAAAAAATGTTGGCCACTCAGTCTAGGATTCAACCCCAGAGAAACATGCATTCAGACTGTGAGGGAAGCAACGGCCACGGATTGTAAATTGATGGCAAACTAAATGAAAAGCAGACAAAACAGTGTAAGAAGGCTTAAATGCCTTTCAGAACATGGCAGATATATAGAAAAGTCATAAGAAAGTTTATAATAAGGAAAAGAATGTGGAAGAGTGAGAGTCAAAAAAGATAATTACACAGAAGATTTTTAAACAGCCTGTCTAATGGAGAAGCTGAGTGATTAAGACAAACAGCTTGCCAAACAAATCACCTTGTCACAGGGACATAAATCTGAAAAAGCAGCAGACTCCCCAGAAAGGTAAGACAGATCACATTTAGTTTCAAAAGGAAGAAAACATAAAATTCGTGTGTGTGTGTGTGTGTGTGTGTGTGTGTGTGTGTGTGTGTGTGAAACCACTGAGAAGGAATGGTATGTATGATATTGATAATCTTTGGAGAAAAAAACCATCTGTATTGTCAAGTGACTTAAAACTCGAGGCGCAATCCGAAACAAGAATTAAACAGCAGAGAATAGTGTAGTCAACACCATGCGGGAGGGTGCCTTCAGGGCAACACACACTGCTGCCAGAACACCAACCAAAAAATGGACAATCAGGATCTCAAAAGAGATGAGTCACCCAGAGGGTCTCTGTAGGAAGAGTCTAGTTTCTTAGCCTTGAACTGAAGTGGTCTTGCCACAGGCAAGGAAAACACTGCACTGTTCCACAAAGTCAATTCTAAATTCATAAGCCGTTGAAGCATATTTCTCATGGAATAAAGACTGAGGAGAAATAAAGATTGAGCAATGAAAGTAAGGATGCAACAAAACTTTTAAAGTGGCCAACCTTGCTTATATCACGCTTGCAACCAAAAGGGAAGAAAGCCCTATTACTTTGGGAGAAGGGTGTTTGTATCCATCACTAAAACAGGAAGCCTAAAAGAACCAGTGTTTTATAATTCTGAGTTAACTGCGATTCTTTTCTCTTTTTCCCTTTTGTTCACGGATGGTATTTTCTGGAGTGAGTCCTGGCTTTTTTTCTTTTTTGCCTAGAGCCAACTTGATAATGCTTTTTAAATAAATTAACTAATTAAACTGCAAAGTGTAAGCTCTTATGCCCATAAAATCAGAGAACTGGGAGGTTCACCAACAAGAATGAAATAGGAGAGGCGTTTAACAAAATTCAGTTATACAGTCAGGGTAAGGCAACTCTCTGAGTGACACATTTACGTAATGCTAGTCTTCTCCTCGTGGGGGATTTTTACTTTCTGGGGACAACGTCCCTTTCCTCATCACTGTTTTTCTCCAATCTCTTCTTTCGCTTCCTTTTAGGCTCCCTGGGTATCTGGCTGTGTTGTCCAAACCCTGGCGTTTTGCCTGCTATCTCTTTTCAATGTTTGAAGATCAATTGTCCCTTCACGCTAGCATAGGGAGGACAGAAATTCTGGGGACCACAACTTTTCCACTACACTTGAAGGAGAAAAGCAGCTCTCTCTTGTAAAATGGAGAATTTAGGTTTCCTCATAGGCTTCTGGTATTGCTTAAAGTGGAGAACAACTTACAGGGCCTGGCACATGGGGAGTATTCAAAGGATGGGAGTGCATCTTCTTTTACTATTATTAATGTAAGTCTTGTAATTCTCTATGACACACTATGTGCTCCAGATGATACTGAAGACCTAGAAAAGTGGCTTTTGTCACCATCAGACCACCTTTTCATAACAAATATTTTACACATTATTTTTAAAAAAGAAGTCAATATAATGCCCTACCTGTAATATAAAGAAAAAATTCAGGAAAATAACTTACAACAAAATAAGAAGTATTTCTATTTGTAAACACTCAGGCATTCCTATACTAATAGATACAACTACGTAAGTAGATGCTTGTGCCTATACAACTGTCACATGCATGTGACAACACATATGCAAATCCATGAGCACTGTAAGGACAACTCAAATACTACAAGTCATATTACCATGAACATTGGACTCATCTAACTTTCCCCCTGTTCCTCTTCCCTAATCCCTTATGGTTAGGTAGGACTATGTGACTATTTCTGGCCAGTGCACTATAGTCAGAGGTGATGTACCTCGCTTTTGAGTAATTTTTTTGAGTTGCAGTCTCGCCCTGTTGCTTAGGTTGGAGTGCAGTGGAGCGATCTCGGCTCACTGCAACCTCCGCCTCCCAGTTTCAGGCGATTCTCTTGCCTCAGGCTCCTGAGTAGCTGGGATTACAGGTGTGAGCCACCATGTCTGACTAATTTTTTGTATCTTTAGTAGAGACAGAGTTTCACTATGTTGGCCAGGCTGATCTCAAAACCCTGATCTCATGATCTGCCCGCCTTGGCCTCCGCAAGTGCTGGGATTACAGGCGTGAGCCAACATGCCCGGCCTTGGGTCAAAATATTGAAGAGATGATATGTGAATCCTGTCTAACCCTGCCCGTGGTGGCTGGCAATGATCCCCAGACTCCAGGAGTCTGGATCCTGGAGTAAGTGGCGCAGAGCCCTCTGTCAATGCTTGATCAATTTCTAGCATACACGAAAAAGAAACCTTTGTTGTGTTAAGCCACCAGAATTTCTAGGTTAATTTGTTACTAAAGCATAATCCTGTCTATCCTTCCATGGTAAAGAACTCTTTCAAAATGAACCCTGATTTTACAGAATTACGGTATACTTGGAAAACTCCATATATGTTCAAGCTACACAAAAATACCTTGTGTTCATATGGAAAACTAGGTTCAGATAATTATAAATAGGGTGTGCACCTACATAAATGACCAGTAGGACATTTGAGAGTTTGAGCAAGAGCAAGGACTGCCTGTTGTAAAAGATTGTGCAATACATTCCAGGATGTTTATTATCCTTATCACTGAGAGAACCAAAATGCCCCAACAAAGGTTCGAAATGTCCCCTAGGGAAGAATACTACCCCAACTGAGGGCCACTAACTTAGAGAAAAGATCAACATAACCATGGCTGGCCAAGTTGTATATTGTTATAATTACAATTACAATTATATTGTTATAATTACAATATTGTGGAATTTTATCAGTAAGTGATTCATAGATCACAGTGTCTTAGAATCCTGGATTATGTTCTATAAGATGTAAATAAAAATAGGTGAAATGAAAGGGTTCTCTGGTCACAGATTGAGCAACGCTGGGCTAAAGAGTGCAAACCTTTAGTACATGGAGCATTATGAGTCACTACAAGCAAGACACAGTATGCACCGTTTCTCACCCTTATTTGAACTGAAGACCTTTTGTTCCGGAGCTTCTTGCAGAGCTCACATGCCATAGGGTACACAGCCCTCACATTTACAGAGGAGCAAATTAAGGCCCAGAGGTTTGTGTCAGGCTTTCCGGGAGTTAACAGCAGGGCTAGGCCTAGAACCCTCACTTAAAATCAATATTCCCAACCATAAAAAGGAATGAAGTACTGACCTATGCTGTAATGTGAATGGACTTCAAAAACATTATGTTGAGTAAACAAAACCAGACAGAAAAGGTCATAGGCCGGGCTCGGTGGCTCAGGCCTGTAATCCCAGCACTTTGGGAGGCCAAGGCGGGCGGATCTCAAGGTCAGGAGTTCAAGACCAGCCTGGTCAACATGGTGAAACCCCATCTCTACTAAAAATATAAAAAATAGCCAGGTATGGTGGTGCGTGCCTGTAATCCCAGCTATTCAGGAGGCTGAGGCAGGAGAACTACTTGAACTGGGACCTGGGAGGTGGAGGTTGCAGGGAGCCGAGATCACACCTCTGCACTCCAGCCTGGGCAACAGAGTGAGACTCCGTCTCAAAAAAAAAAAAAAAAAAAGGTCACATATTGCAGGATTCCACTTATTTGGAATATTCAGAATAGATGAATCTATAGAGACAGAAAGAAGATTGGGGGTGACTAGGGGTTAGGTGGAGCACAAAAAGGGAGCAACTGCCTAAAGAGTATGGTGTTTCTTTTTGGGGTGACAAAAATGTTTTAGAACTAGATAGAGTTGGTGGCTGTACAACACTGTAAGAGTACTAAATGTCACTGATGTGTACATTTTAAAATGGTTAATTTTCTGTTATATAAACTGTATCTCATTAAAAATAAATAAATAAGGTTTAAAAATTAATATTCTTTTCTCTATAATACGCCCTTATCAGCTTGAGCTCCCCAGTGTAGTGGAAGAGCAGCATGACGGCAGTATGACGTTTCATACTGCGTTCTCATATTCTTACATATATTACCTTTTGTTTCCTGGTTATTGAGTAGGGAGGTAGATGCCATAAACCAGTGAATAAAATTTTGTGGGGTTTAACTGCAGGCTGAAAAAGATAATTCTGCGATGTTGAATGGGGTAGAGTGGTTTTCTGTCCATTAGCTACTACAAGCTAAAATCTGTCTTGTGCAGAATAGAAATGTCAGGGCAATGGAGTCAAGTGAACAGAGGTTCAAATCCTGACTGCACCACTTAATACCATACAGTTATGGCCAGTTATTCAAATTTTCTGAGCTTCCATTTCTTTATGTGAAATATGGAGTACTCATACCTACAACACAGGATCATTGGGGGAATTAGCTGCAATGATTTGGGTAAATATCTAGAACAAAACTTGACTCCATACTAGAAAATAAAGCCAAGTCCCAGTACCCCCAAGTGCAATATTTTCCTCGACAACACACCTAAAATTTCCTCAGAGGGCTAGAGGGGTGGCCCAATCCAGGCTAGGGATTTTCTTTCTGAAGCTGAGGACATATTTGGCTCCAGGAAAGGATTTCAGAATGAGGATTTTCTTTGTTCTGTGACTCCATGGGACGCTCTGCTGTACTGTGCAGATCAGAAAGTGAGAGTGTTGGGCAGAATCTATTATGCATATGCATGTGTTTATAAAATAACAACTTCTCTAGAAGGGAACCCTACATAATCAAGTCTGTCAGAAGAAAGGGTCTCTGGAACCTTCATCTTTTGATCAATTGGGGATGAAGTGGGCATTTCAAGGAAAAAAAAAAAAAAACACCTTAGGCACAGTTAATGTGTTTCTTTAACATACTAGAATCTCTCTCAACTCTACTCTCTCAGTTATAATACTAGAAAACAGTATTTTTTAAAATGCTGAAAAAGATCATCTGCAGTTAAAAAAATCCAACAGTCCCAAAGTTGTCCAATGTACTTCACAGAAGGACTTAGGAATGGCCTATGGCATGTTTAGATTTGGCTCATGTGAAGCTGGAAACACAATGGATTTCTGTGCATCAAAACCCTCAAATTGACTGAGGAATTATCCAGTTAAAACAAATAAGCAAAGTTACTAACTGCGGTCACTTGAAACTTAGCAAGCTTAGCTCAAGGCTGCTTAAGCCACTTTTGAGAAC
This sequence comes from Cebus imitator, assembly GCF_001604975.1. NCBI lineage: Eukaryota > Metazoa > Chordata > Mammalia > Primates > Cebidae > Cebus > Cebus imitator. The sequence goes on along the minus strand of NW_016107815.1, from coordinate 960,903 downwards.
TGGAGCACAAGTCAAACATTTTTAATTACGAAACTGCTGCGGTATAGCCTCATTTGTAAAACATAATTTCTGTGTTAAATAAGCATTCATTCCTAAATGACAGATGTTTTATACTGGTTCCTCAAAGGTCATGCAGGAGTCTGGAGATAAGAAGCCCCTTCTGAAGGGAAGCCTAACTGGAAAAAAGGTCCTGTTTTTAAAAGATTCTGTTTCTTCTTAATTCAAGGTGGGGGAAATCCCAGATAAGCCTCCAGTTAAATGCTAGCTATCCTCTTAAGAGCTGTGTGGTGATGAAATAGGGAATGGAAAGAATGAAGGGGATGGGAGGAATCACGTAGGAGGAAAATATCTTTTTCTGTGAAAATCCAAAGCAAGTTTCCTCAGGGTCCTGGTCATAAGGAAGAGTAGGATGGAAGAACTTTCTGGTGCCCTGTCCCTAAGGAGGAAAGCGATGCATGGGTTCAGATGCCCCTGAGCACTATCCCGAGGCAGGCTCTGTCTGCAGCCATGAGGACGGCCACTGGGCAAGTGTCCGAGGCCTCGGAGTGTCGCAGTCACGTGTTATCCTGGAAGCCATTCACTTGGCAAACAACCTGCAAGGCACCTGTCTGTTTAACTGACAACATGGAGAGGGTCTGCTAGGTGGTTCATCATTAAGTGAGTAACCAGTAATAGAAAGATGATAAGAAAGGTAGTGGGTCTATTCTCAGCGTGGGTTCTGAGATGTCAGGTGCATCAGAGAGAGTCAATGGAACTGGATAATCCAAAATGAAAAATCAGTCAGGTGTGATGGGTCATGCCTGCAATCCCAGCACTTTGGGAGGCTGAGGTGGGTGGATCACCAAGTCAGGAGATTGAGACCTTCCTGGCCAACATGGCGAAACCTTGTCTCTATTAAAATACAAAAAAATTAGCCGGGCCGGGCACGGTGGCTCAAGCCTGTAATCCCAGCACTTTGGGAGGCCGAGGAGGGTGGATCACGAGGTCAAGAGATCGAGACCATCCTGGTCAACACGGTGAAACCCCGTCTCTACTAAAACTACAAAAAATTAGCTGGGCATGGTGGCGCGTGCCTGTAATCCCAGCTACTCAGGAGGCTGAGGCAGGAGAATTGCCTGAACCCAGGAGGCGGAGGTTGCGGTGAGCCGAGATCGCGCCATTGCACTCCGGCCTGGGTAACAAGAGCGAAACTCCGTCCCAAAAAAAAAAAAAAAAAATTAGCTGAGTGTGGTGCTGTGTGCCTGCAGTCCCAGCTACTTGAGAGGCTGAGGTAGGCGAATCGCTTGAACCCACGAGGTGGAGATTGCAGTGAGCGGAGATCACGCCACTACAGTCCAGCCTGGTGACAGAGCAAGACTCTGTCTCAAAAAAAATTAAAAATCATACTCTAGATATAGACACACATGTATGCATTGGAAAACACACTGGGAGGATATACAGCAAACTGCTAACAGTGGTTATCTCTGGGTGGTAAGCTTATCTGTATTTATAATTATAATATCTTAAAAGGTTTTAAATAAAAAATCTTACATTTAAAAGACAAACTATAGTTTAGGTCAAATACTTTTGGATAAAGAAAACCATAAAGGCAGCAGCACTGAAGATGACACGGACGATCCAACACTAAGAGAACAGACATTATAAAAATAAACAAACCCAAACTGGCTGCAATCCTATAAATGAGAACCGGTGCCTGGGCAGTTGCTGGAGCAACTTTTAAAACATGGAAAGCCATAAAATATGGTCTTTTATGATAAAAACTTGATTTAGGATTCTTTTATGTCACAATTTTAAAATTAAAATTGATTAAATAAATCTTACCTCTATCTATGCATAAAATGATTTTTAGACATGTTTGTATCCCAAGGTCCTGGTTCCTTTATTCTTAAACGGGTGACTCTGTTTTTCACTGATAGAATTCAAATACTTATAATAATCTCATTTTGCAACAGAACTATAATATTAATCCTATAATACCTAAACATACAGATTAAGGTGCATAAGATTTCATTGCAGCATTGTTTGTAAATATAAAATATAAAGAAAAAACGTTCAGCAACATGTGAATGATTACATTATGATACAGACACGTTATGGAATACTAAGCAGTCACTAGGAAAGAATTTAGATCCATCTAAACAGACCTTGGAGGTGTGTACATAAATCAGATTTGGCTGGAAAAAGCAAGGTACAGGACAGTATACATAATAGCCTTTTATTTTATAAAAAGAAAAAGTGTGGTTTTGCATGCATTGTCTAGAAGACCTTGGCCTTCTCTTCTCCAACATATGTATGGGACGCATTTTCTCATTTCACTCTGTTCTCTGCCTAAATATCCCTCAGAGCCTTGCCCTGACCATTATATCTCAAGTAGCACCCCCCTGGAATTCACCATCTTTTTATCCTATTTTATTTTACTTTATAGTGTGTATCATTACCACATTTTATGTTATATTTTTATTGATCTATTATTTGTCTCACTGTTATAATGTTGGGTCGATGAGAACAGGGATCTCATCAGTGTGGTCACTGTGGTTATCTCAGTAGCAGGTCCTGTTATAAAGTAGATGCTTCGATATTTGTTGAATAAATAAATACATCTCATTATAAATGTAAATATGAATATATGCACATGTATGTGTGCATATGTATTGACACATATAAACATGTACTTAGATATAGACAAAACAGACAAACATATAGGGGAAAAGCTCCCAAAGCATATGCATCTACTATGAATAGTGGTTATATTTGAGTAGTTGGGGTGGGAGAGATGGGGGGTAGGGGGAAAGGGGAAGACCCTTTTATTTTTTACTTTATATACTTCTATCTTATTTAAATAATTTGTAATAAAGATGAATTAAGGTAAGATAAAAAATTTTAAAAATTGTCATAAAAGGACTAGGGTTTGCTGAACCTATGTAACTACTTAAAACATATGTCTGGTGTTAACATTTAGGCATCTCTATTTTTCAACTGGACTGAAGAACTGAAGAGATTTTAATCAATGATATTTTCAAATTCCTTACTTTAGGTAGTCCTTCTCAAACTTCGTCATGCCCCTGTCCAGTTTGTTAAAAATAGAATCCCAGGGTCTATCTCCAAAGATTCTGAATAGGGATTGGGTAGCAGGAATTTTTATTAAAAAAAAAAATCACCTAAGATTATTCAAAGCTCATCATTTGAGAACCCATCTTGAGATAGGGCTGAGACAGCGAAGACTGAACCAACATATATTTAAGGAAGATCAATTATCTGCCAGGCAATTGGGGATACTAAACATTAGATAAGTTTAATTAATTGGTTATGAGTTTCAGCAAGTCGTGTTTGCAATTAATTTTTAAGTGGTTAAACATTACACCGGTATGAATAGAACAACCTACCTTGGAAGTGGAAAGTTATGATGCAGGCTTTGTGGTTGCACTTGTGTAAATTTAAAAATAATATTACACTTAATAAAATTATTAGATTAAACCTTTACCCATTTTAACTGGAGGATGGCAAAAGGAGGGTATCTGAAAACAAAGGCATCCCCAGCGTACCTGAGGCGCAATGGACTACCAGCTGGAAACCCTGGCTCTATCTCCTTGTGAGCATCGCATACGGTCCTTCACTAGGATGGAGTTTTCTCCTTTGTAAGCTGCTAGAGTTGGTTTTAAGATCACTTCTGGCTCTATTAAACTATATTTCTTTTGTTTTTTATTTTGCAAATGCTTGTTAGGAGGTATTTTACTAAGTACTTTTAAGGATACAAAGAAGATCAAGATGTAGTCCTTGTTTTCAACAACAGAAAAAGATTATTTCATTAGTGCAGATTAATTCTATAAATCAATGGATAAATATACAGTAGCCTTATGAATGCTTATAATATATATCTCAAATTCAATTTGTCTAATAAACAGAAAAAAATCTTTTTTTAATTTTTTATTTTTTTTATTACATTTTAGGTTTTGGGGTACATTTGAAGAACATGCAAGATTGTTGCATAGATACACATGTGGCAGTGTGATTTGCTGCCTTCCTCCCCATCACCTACATCTGGCATTTCTCCCCATGCTATCTCTCCCCAACTCCCCACTCCCCACTGTCCCTCCCCTATTTCCCCCAAACAGACCCCAGTGTGTAGTGCTCCCCTCCCTGTGTCCATGTGTTCTCATTGTTCAACACCCACCTATGAGTGAGAGCATGCGGTGTTTGATTTTCTGCTCTTGTGTCAGTTTGCTGAGAATGATGGCTTCCAGGTTTATCCATGTCCCTACAAAGGACACGAACTCATCGTTTTTCATGGCTGCATAATATTCCATGGTGTATATGTGCCACATTTTCCCTGTCCAGTCTATCATCGATGGGCATTTGGGCTGATTCCAGGTCTTTGCTATTGCAAACAGTGCTGCAATGAATATTCATGTGCATGTGTCCTTATAGTAGAATGATTTATAATCCAAAAAAAATTATTAAAAATCTTTTCTTAAATCTTTTTTTAAAATCTTTTTTAAAGACAGAAATGCTTAGAATTTTGAAGATATAGATTTTTAAAAATAAATAGCTACAGGAGGAGCTGAGCAGTTGCTCCAAAATTCATAGTTATTTTTGACCTCATGGTCTTAAAATCTCAGATTTTCCACTGTTATGTGACCTCCAGAAGGGGTCTTTTACCAATTAGCCACATCATCTGAAAAATGAAGGTTTTGTATGGAACCTATATGTTGATTCAAGCTGATTCTGGAACTGAATGATGCGTCCACATAACTACTGCCAAATAATTACAAAAAAATTTTAAAGAAAAGGAAGCAGTTTCCAAATGTACTTTGTTTCTTCTTGCTGACATTTTCTTGGGGAAAACTGAAAGATTAGAATAGACATAACAGTAATAAAAAGTCATTGGTCTACCACTTTGTCCAGCTACTGCAGTAAGTGCTTTAGACAATTTACTAGAGATTCCTCCTAGTACTATGCTTTTTTTAAAACATTTTTTATTTCCATAGATTATTGGGGAACAGGTGGTGTGTGGTTACATGAGTAAGTTCTTTAGTGGTGATTTCTAAGATTTTGGTGCATCCATCTCCCAAGCAGTATATGCTGTACCCAATTTGTAGTCTTTTATCCTTCATTCCCTTCCCACCCTTTCCCCCTAAGTCCCTAAAGTCCCTTGTGTCATCCTTAGGTTTTTGCATCCTTGTAGTTTAGCTCCCACTTATGAGTGAGAAGATACGATGTCTAGTTTTCCTTATATATTTATTTATTTATTTTTGAGATAGAGTTTCACTCTTGTTGCCCAGGCTGGAGTACAATGGCACGATCTCAGTTCACTGCAACCTCCGCCTCCCAGGTTCAAGCAATTCTCCTGCCCTCAGCCTCCCAAGTAGCTGGGATTATAGGCATGTGCCACCATGCTCGGCTAATTTTTTTGTATTTTTGGTAGAGACAGGGTTCCACCATGTTGGCCTGGCTGGTTTTGAATTCCTGACCTCAGGTGATCCATCAGCCTTGGCCTCCCAAAGTGCTGGGATTACAGGTGTGAGACACCGCGCCTGGCCTGGTTTTCCACTCCCGAGTTGCTTCACTTAGAATAACAGTTTCCAATCCCAGGTCGATAGCTCTTCCTTTGCATATATATGATTTGAATAACGATGCTTCTCATAATGGTGCTTCCACATGTAATGGATGCTGTCATGCTTTCAGCAGTCCTTTACACTCAAACACATAGACACACAAATACCGGTGTATCCATAAAGGTTACACCCAAGTTAAACATATGTATTCAGCCCTTACTTTGTTACACAACACTTTTTTATTGTTTTGAGACAGCATCACCCTCTGGCACTCAGGCTGGAATACGGTGGCATGATCATGGCTGACTGCGGTCTTGACCTTTTGGGCTCAAGTGATCCTCTTGCCTCAGCCTCCCAAGTAGCTAGGACTATAGGTATGTGCCACTGTGCCTGGCTAATTTTTAAAATTTTTTGTAGGGATGGAGTCTCACTATATTGTCCAGGCTGGTCTCGAACTCCTAGGCTCTAGTGATCCTTCCGTACTGGCCTACCAAAATGCTGACATCACAGGCCTATGCTACCATGCCAGACCCTTAAGCTACCCATTACAATAAACAATTTCAATAACTCAAGTGAAAAATAATCTTGAGATTATTTGGCAGAAAACATCAGAAACAGCTAAACTGCTGACTCACAGACTTAAAACAGCAATAACAACAACAGCAGCAAACTGCTGAAAAAAGGTTATAAGGCTTGAGCCATTTTAAGTACCCTAACATTGTGTCTTAGGTTTTTATCTTTTCTGTTAATTATACTTAGTGTTTCACTTATAAGCATTTATCCTAATAAGAACTGTTAAAAAAAAAACCATAAAAATGAAAATATATATTAAAAAAACCTTCCCAGGTATCCTAGAAGTCTCTAGGTAATACGAACCACCAGCAAATACATCACCACCACAAAGATTTCAAAATAACATCTTGAGAACAAGGAGGCACAATGGCTCATTTCATACTTTTTTTTTTTTTCTTCACATTTCATTCTAGACTAATCAGGGGGCTCAAACTGCCCTGCTGCCAGAACAATCCATATTCCATTTAGTGTTGCTGATGATAGAAAGAAAGGAAATGAAAGAAATGGGATGCCTCTAGAGGACGACAAAGAAAAAGATCACAAGGACAGTGACTGCTAATTAGCAACATATTATAAATATGGGTAAATGCACTAGTCTTTCAACTCCCGAGCCCCTAAGTTCATATCTTAGGCGGAAGTGAAAATGTGTTTGTCAGTCCCATGCTGGTCTCTTTTCTTGAAAGATGACGGACAACTGTGAGCCGGGGCTGAAGGCCCTTGCAAATAGATCTGCTGCTACAATAGGTTTCACTGCTTGGCAGCAGAGGCTGCTTCGACCAGTGCAGTTCTCTCCTCCCTAAGCAACCTGTTTATCATCAGGTCTTAAAATCTTAAAACAATCTGTTCCTTTAGCAGAAGCAATTTTCCCCCTTTCCCCGCACAGTGCCTAGGTAGTTAATCAGAAGCTGGAAACCCTCACTCGTAGTTTTTTCTAGCACCTCCTGAAGCACTGAAGATTTTGTCCAAGTCAGAGGAATCCTTTAGGAATGGATTATAAAACACCTCCAGGCTTGGGTAGTAAGTCCCAGTGCCTTTTGGGAAGCAGGATTCGATTATAGCCCCAATCTCTTGTTCTAAGACCTGTTGGGGAGAACATGCCCCTGGCCACACGGTAGCCAACCCTGTAGCTGTTTCAGATCATGATGGGATCCAAAGAGAGTTCTCAGCCAGCAGGCTGAGGATAATGGCTGAGATATCAAGTGGTCCAAAGGAAGAAAAGATTCAGAGAGTTCTGGCCACAAAAAAAAAAAAAAAAAAGAAAAAGAAGAGGGTTATTTTAATACTGTTTAGAAGAAAGAAAAATATATCTACACATAAACACACAGACATGCCCTGACTTTTTGGGGCTACTCTAATAAAATGGGAACATGGTGTTTTCAGCCTTCTCTTAAAAGCCTCTAGTCTGTCTCTTTCCTGCCGGATTTACAATGTTAAAAAGCAAAATCCCAGAAACCTATTTCTGTTTACTTAAGAAGGATAAAGTGTTACCCCAAAACAGAGGGGCCTTTTATAGAGATTGGAAAACAAATGGTTTAAGAGCATTAAGATCTACATATCTCTCATGCCAGCACATTTAAAGTCATCAATCAAACATAATCCTGAACATACGAGGTGCAAAAGTGCTAAAAAGGCCCCATTAAAATCCAAGCCTTTTCAGGTGTACCACCCAATCCTGAGCATTATACACAAGGCAGAAACAGCTCTAGTTTATACACACAATACCATTAGGGACAATTTATCATGTCTTTAAAAGTGATATATAGTACATAGTGAAATTGCTTATTAACTCCAAAAATAACAAACCCAGCTTGTCTAAATGTACTGGAATACCCATAATTGGAATTTTGAAAACTTAACTTACAGCCTATTCTTATTTACATAGCTTAAACGTTCTACTAATCTACTTCCTAACTTGTACTTCAGGTTTTTAAATTCGCATTTTTAAACCAATACTGGAAAGTATAGCTATTTGGACAAAAAAAATTCAAGACGTTTGAAAGAAGTTTGCTATACCAAATGCTAAAATAAAGATTACATGAACATACTGACACTGGGTAAAAATCTAAATTATAGAAATTGATGATTCTATCTTTCAAATCGTATTTTCTTTTGAAACATGGCCAGTCTGCACATATTTCCTGGTTTTCCATTAATCCATTATAAAGAAATATGTATGTGACTCTCTGGCCATTCTATCCGATTCCATTTCACCTCTTCTTTTTTTTTTTTTTTATAAGATTTTATCCATAAAAATAGCATTCTCAGTCTGCATTAAAATCTACTGAAGCCAAAGCTAAAAATTTTAGAAGTCAGTAAAAGGCAGAGGAAGCTCAAAACCGACAGACTTTGCTTCAGCTGGGTGTGTCTAGTGCCAATTAATGTTAAAACCTGCACAAACAACTACATTCTGAGGCCCCTTTCTGGGCACAGGGACCAGTTTATAGTTTGGCTTTTAGGTATATCGATCGGCTTCCAGCATGTTGTTGGTACATTTCTGTGCTCACATTTTGATGGGATAACTGTATGTTTCTCTATCAAAGGATTACCTGCCCACATACAGAAAACATAGCCTTAAGTGTTTCTTGGCAAGCTGACCCTGCAGCATGATTAGAACCAGAATTAAAATAAGCACCCCGACTCTCTCTCTACTCTCTCCCTCTCTCTCTCTTTCTTTCCTTCCTTCTTTCCTTCCTTCCTTCTTTCTTCTTTCTCTTTCTTTCTCTCTCTCTCTCCTCCCACAACAACTCTTTCTCTCTCTCTTTCCTCATTTAGCAAACAAGCACCAAATGATACTATGGGGACAAGGACGGTGGCCAGATGCTGTACCTACTAAGAGTACTTTGCATATAAGGAGCGTATCGCATGGAAAATGGAGATGAGCGTGCGAAAAAAGCGTAACGTTGTCAGGGACTCTGGAGTAGTCAGTGCCACATGGAGGACTGCATGTCATGAAAAGTATAGCACAGTGGACAATTAAGGATTTTGTGCCACACACTATGACTGGAAAAGCCAAGCCAGAAGTATACCTATAAAGGACATCTACAGACAGGGTCCAGAGAAGGATGGGACACGCTGGTGCTCACTGAAATGATACACATGAATCTAAGAGATAGCACAATGTGGTGGGATGGTTCCCAGATTAGGAGAATTCAGATACACATTTTGGCTCTTTTCTTGACTTGTGAACTTGGGAGAGTCACTTAACCTTCAGTTCTCATTTGAATAAAGGGGACAACAATGTGTATCTCATAGGATGTTATAGGGACTATGAAAAACTTACATAAAACACATATAAAAACTATTTATGAAGTGTACCCAAGTCCAACATTTCCTCCCATCTTGTTTTGTGAGATGATGAGATGAACAGGGTCTGTAACCAAACACACTGAGAAACTCTTTGGTATAAAAAGTAAAGAGAATGTCACTTCTTAGAACCATTGATATGCTAATGCGTAATCGCTACCAGACAGCAGTGCAGTAGGCAGCCTTGTCCACAGACACTTGACCATGAAGTCCTCTTTTGGTGGAGCACCTCCTTCTGAAGCCAAACACGCTTTAGGAAACAGTGCTGTAAATCCTTACACCTAGCTATCTGATTGGAGTTCACAAGTTAATATTGGAAGAGATGGCAATTTACTGAAAACTACCAAAACAAGAAGATGAAAAACAGGCCATTTTTAAACAAATTTCATATGGCCAGAATTCTTCATCTATAAACAGAGAAAACCCAAAATGCCCTATGTAGAATCTAGTTCTGGCCTATAATCAAAGGCTCTGCTAATGGTCCTGGTCTGGAATGTTGCACTGCCCTTCCAACCCCAATCCTAAGGCACTTCATGCCCCTAGACACTCACTTTTACTAAGCATCTATGAATTCTCCTATCTCTTGGCCATGGTTCAATTTTTTTTTTTTTTTTGAGATGGAGTTTCACTCTTGTTGCACAGGCTGGAGGGCAATGGTGTGATCTCAGCTCACTGCAACCTCTGCCTCCTGGGCTCAAGTGATTCTCCTGCCTCAGCCTCCTTAGTAGCTGAGATTACAGGCACCTGCCACCATACCTGGCTAATTTTTGTATTTCAGTAGAGACTGGGTTTTACCATATTGGTCAGGCTGGTCTCGAACTCCTGACCTTAGGTCATCCACCCACCTCGGCCTCCCAAAATGCTGGGATTACAGGTGTGGGCCACTGTGCCCAGCCAGTTCAAAATTTCTAGTTAAAAACTGGCCCCGCCACAAATCCTACCAGTTTTCTCCAGTTGAATCTGTTTCTTCCTCTCTTATAGGCCTAGAGGTAGTTTGCACCTCTGATGTAGCTGTCAACCTCATAAGCAAGCCTTTCCCAGAGCCATTCTTTCCACTAAACTGTCCACCCCTCCATAGCTCCACCGTGCCTAGTACAATATATTGTACATAAATAAAGAATAAAATGCTTGTTGGATTAAATAGCTTCAATGATCAGTTAACAGTAATATCCCAAAGAGATTATAGTCCAATAATGGCATGCAAATTCTATTAAAGTCCAATAATAATTAAGTGAAAGGTCACGCCCTGCTGATATTACACAAAACTACTTACCAGGCCTAAAAACAGTGTGTGATTTTATCTATCACCAGGATTTCCATACTGTTGCCAGAAATACTTTAGAGGAGAGTTTTAAAAGGCCTCGGAAAAGCAGATTGTTGCTGAACAATTTCAAAATTAGAAAATACAACCCAGGGGTCACGACCTTTCCCAACCACATGGACAGCCATGTTCTCTACGCTGGACACCCTTTCAATTACATCCTCCTGTAGGTGGTGTCTACTCCCTTCCACCTCTAGCTTCTATCCTCCCCTCCTGATCTCACCACATACTTGTTGGCGAGCAAATCAGTTCCACTGTTGAGGAAAAAGGCAGGAAAGATCCATGTACATTTTATCCTAAGCCTAACTCACAAGGTAGGAAGTTAATTAAAGTCTCGTCTAGCACACATTCCTCCCCGAACTGTGTCTAGTCGTGAGCAGAATGATGACTGTGTGCATCTGGGCAAAACATTAAAGATGAAAGCTCAGCAAAAATTAGGTATGGTTTGGAAATAAGAAACAAACATAGTCTGTATATTTTGCAGAAACAACATTAAAGAAGCACCAGGTCAGCCCTGGTGCTCGGGAGCCTCCCAGGTGGAGGCAGCAAATAGTTCAAAGAAGAGCGGCTGGAGTGTCAGTCTAGCTCCCAAAATGAGACTGTAAGATCCTTGAGCACAAGGGCTCACATTTTCTCCATCCCTGGAAAGTGTTCCCCACCCAGACCTCCAGGCGAACGTGCTTACAGGTACCTGGGTTAGAGGAACTGTCTTCATTTTCATGTCTGTCTTATTTCCACGTTTTTAGTCCCATTAAGCCTCCTTTCCACTGTTTCTCCCCAAAGAACATTTTACTCCAAACGCAATACATTGGCTCAGATCATGCATATGTTTATCCCTTCAATTATGAAGTCAGCTGAAAAAAAAAAACCTGCTAGTTTACTTTGCTACGACATTACCAATGTGACAATTTTCTGAACACACTGCACTATATATGTTAGTTCTTTAAAAAAAAAAGCTGTATTTACTAATGTGCCAGGCATGATTCCAGAGGATGTATTTATCTTTTCTTAGAGGCTCTCCCAGATATCATCTTGTTATCTGACAGCTAATTAATACTTGGCTGATTGGCATGATAGGCTGTGTGAACAAAACTCACTTCTGTAATTTCAGTGTATTTCCTCTACCCTATCCTTCCAACCTCACCTCCTCTTAGCCAGTCAAGCTGAACTACCCGCACCCCCAATCACCCATTGTGCTTTTGCATCTCCCTGCTGTTCACCTTAGACGTCCTAATAATATTCAATAATTAGATATCTGCCTAATGAAGGGAGACTCCAAAATGTATATACAGCAAGACTTTGGCCTAATGTCCTCCCTGTCCATGGTATGCATATTCTAACTATACCAGTATTTTAAGGTCAGGCTCAAAAATCATCTACCTCACAAAGTCTCTTCTGACAACCCTTCCTCCTTTTCCTGGGCCAAACATTATTGCTCCTTCCTAACAGTCCATTGATATTACCTTTTGACATTTACAATATATGTGTGTGTGTGTGTGTGTGTGTATGTATAAACACATACATTTACTATATCTCATATAACTATTTGTATAGTTCATTATCCCAACCTATCAGGCTCTAAGATCCTGGAGTGCTGGGGTCATTACTTCTCTCATGCCTTTTAGCTTGGTGCCTAAGGATGATAATGATGATGATGTTGATGAGGTAGGGGCTAATTTTTACTGGGAGTTTTACTGTGGACTTGGCACACTGTTAAATGCTACTTATCTCATTTAATTTTCACCATCCTATTAAGTACTACTATGACTGCCGTATTGCTCAGAGAAATTAACTTGCTCAAGTTCACAGCTGTTAATTAGAAGAGTTCAGTCTTGTATATCTTTTTTTTTGTTTTGAGATGGAGTCTCACTCTGTTGCCTAAGCTGGAGTACAGTGGCATGATCTCAGCTCACTACAACCTCTGCCTCCTGGGTTCGAATGATTCTCCTGTCTCAGCCTTCTGAGTAGCTGGAACTACAGGTATGTGCCACCATATGCAAGTAATTTTTGCATTTTTTAGTAGAGACGGGGTTTTATCATGTTGGCCAGGCTGGTCTCGAACTCCTGACCTCAGGTAATCCATAGTACTTGGGAAGCCTCGGCCTCCCAAAGTACTGAGGTTACAGGTGTGAGTCACTGTGCCAGCCACTTTGTGTATCTTTTATTTTGTTCATTCCCAAGCATCTTCTATTTTGTAGTTGTAAATGGTACCTTTAATTTGTTTCATCTTTTTTGACTTTTACATAGAAATACAAGTGGTTTTTGTAAATTTTTTTTGATTCTAGTCTTATTTTTATTCTTTAAATGGGAATATTTGAAATTTTACTATGCATATGTAACGAAGTCCAAAATTTATGCATATTTTTATATCTGTCGTGAAAATACAAGGCCCTTAGGATACTTTAACTCTGATCAATCCCCTCCTAACTTCCAGTAACAAGGCAACATTGCAAGAAGGGATTATTTCTTTTGTTTTAAATGAACTCTCCTTCCAAATTAGATATTATTATTTTTTTTTAGTTTAAATTTAAAATATAAATCTTATAATGCTTTTTTAGATTTAATCATTTCCTGTTCAGTTTTCATTCTTATATCTTCTAGCTTCCTTCTGGAGTCATTTTCCTCCATTCTGAAGTATTTGTTTTAAAAAGTCTCTTTAGTAAAAATCTACAGATGGCAATCTCCTAGTTTTTACTTATTTAAAAATGTTGTCTTGCTCTTGTTATTGAAAGACAAATTGTTGAGAAAACACTTCTAGGCTGACAGTTATTTTCCCTTAAAACTTGGAATACTATATACTGTCTTGTGGCTTCAATTCTTGTTGAGATGTCTACTTTCAATCTAATTTGCTATCTGTTTATAGGTGATATGTCTTTTATCTCTGACTGCTTTTATTTCTCATTGGCTTTAGTGTTCTATAGTTTCACTACAATGTGTCTAGATGTGAAACTCTGTGTCTATTTTGCTTGGTCTATGTTGTGTCTCTGTGGATCTATGTCTTTTGGCAGATTTGGAAAATTCTCAGCTATTATCTTTTCAAATTATTGCTCCTCTAAGTTGTCATTCTGAGACTGTAATTTGATGTCTTTTTGGTCTGCTTTTTCTATTCTACATGTCTCCACACCTCTCTTGTGTGCTCCATTTTATTTTCTCTCTCTGTTGCATTCTGCATAATTTCTTCAGATATATTTTCCAATTCACTAATTGTCTCTTCAGCTTTCTCAAATCTACTTTTAAATCCATTCCTCCAGATTTTAATTTCAAAAAGTTCTGTATGGTTCCTTATGGCCATTTTAATAGTCTTATACTGCTTGATCATTTTTAAATTCCATTTTCATTTTCTATATATATTATACACAATTCTTATTTTTATTCTACATTGATAATGACAGAATCTGAAAACCCTGTGAAGTAAAAATGTGTTATTTGCTGTTTGAGTTGACTCTCATTTATGGTTGTTATTTCCTTTTTTCTTTGTATGTTTGGTAAATTTTTCTAATAAGCTCATAGTTTGTATAGAAATCCAGAGAGCCTAATTTACAGATGCTTTGTTTCAGAAGAATTTTTTTTGTTTAATTTTTTCTGGAAGCCAGTAGTTATGATTTACCTAGGACTATTTTAACCCTCTTCAAGTGCACTGGCTAAATAGAAGTGTTTCAAGTTCAGCTATCCCACGGTGTGTGTGTGCAAATGTAAGTGTGTGTACAAATACCTACGTGGGCATATATGCAAGTGTGCATGTACTCCTGCATTTTAGATTCCTCATTGCAGTGTTGGTGGTTAAGTTTGGTCCTTGAGCATCTTGGGCTTTCTTGTACATCTATACATCACTGCTCTCTATTCTCATTTCAACCCACTGCTTCCTTCTTTCTCTTTTTGGAGATTTTCCTTATTTTCTTAAAAATCCTTTAATGCATTAAATAATATGTTTAAACTTTTATCTGATATGCAGTAATATCAGATCACTCATTTCCAATAGCCTCCTACATTGAGAGCTTTGATGCTTAATCCTCTCATTTTGCAGGTGGAAAATGTCTGCCTAAGATACAGACAAAATCCAAATACAGCCCATAAAGAGACTAAATATGATTTGGCTCTCATCTCTGCCTGTAGGCACATTTCTAGCACACTCTACCTCACTCCCTGTGCTCCTCACTGGCTCAGTTCCTTGGTGTGCCATGCTCCTTCCTACCCCAGGGCCTTTGATTTGGTTCTTTCTTCTGCTTAGTGGGCCGTTCCCATCTCCCACCCTTCCCCATGCCCTTTGCCTATTTAATTCTTACTCATCTTTCAGATCACATTTTACATGTCACTTATTTAGGAAAGTTTCCCAAACCCTCCCAGACGAAGATCAAGATCCCCTATTACACACTTTAATAGCCCTCTGGACTTTCCATCAACTCAATTTATATGGCTTAAAATTTATACATTTTAACATCTATTTCCATTACTAGACTGTAAAGTCCATGAGGGCCAGGGAGGTCTGTTTTGTTCACCACCGACTCACCTGTACCTAACAAGTGTCTGTCACATAATAGGATCTCAAAAGTACATGTTAAATAAATAAACAATCTCATTGTTATGACTCATTCAAACAAAAAGAGATGTGTTCTCTAAAGAAAAGTTAAAGTGAAGACTCCCTTGACAATATACATCAGGACCAGAGGTTAAAAGAACTATTCCTAAATATTAATTTATATTACTTTTCTGCTGCCATCTGTTTTCCAAATGGAAATCTCCCCATCTATACTATCTCAGAAAAACCTTGCCCTTGCTAAACTTCTGTGACAGTTTATTCTTGCAAATAATTTTTCCTTTAAGGCATTCAATAACTTCACACTTAATGCTAATATATATCTTCCAGAGAGTCAGTATCATGGACTGCCACATAGTCTTATTGGAAATCCTTAACCCATTGCTAATACGAATGTTGGATACTTATAGATTTTTAGTTTTTTTTTTTCAGCTAATAATTTCAACAATGATCCATTTGCCACATATTTTAGAAATCTGAATTCCATTATCTGTTTACTCCATCCCTTTCCTTGGATTGATCCATCAATATGATTCTATTTAAAAGATACTTTCCTATGCTGGTGGTATGCTTATGAAAAAAGAAAAAAAAAATAACCACACACTTTGTGTCCCTATTCTCATCTGTGAAACTGACCTTGCTTTCTGCTGAGAGCCTTGCTGTCACAGATCTCACAGGATTTTCAGTGTTGTCATTTCTTTCGTAACTATGCCTTGTGACCAATATCTGACAACAGCCTCTTGGATTAACCTGACTTCACAAACTGAGCAGGCCCATAAAATCTTCACAAATCCATCAAGATGCCCAACTGTCTCAATGTCTGCCTGTCCATTAAAATACACAGGAGCTCTTTGGGTGTTCTAAAGTTATCTATACACAGAAAAGAACCCCCCTTCAAAGCTTCTTCTTTTATTTTTTTGAGAATGCCCTTTTAAAGATAGTTTCTTATAAGAGATGAAGTTAGTCAGCCAACCACCAGGCAAGATGAAGCCATGGGTGGTCTCTTTCTTTTTTTCATAAACTTATGGTAAGCCACAAAATAGTGAACCAAATATTAACTGCTACTGTCTACACTTTCTCCCCCTCAAGTGTAGGAAGGCCTCATTCTGCTCTTAAAAAAAGAAAAGCACCACCACCTTGGGTGACAGGGGCATGTGTAAACAGCACGTTGTGAAGTGCTTCAACATTTGATAATGCCAGATCCCTTCTGCTCTTGTACCCTTACAAGGCCTAAAGAAATTTGTTTCATAAGACTCAAGACCAAGCGTGGCACAGGTACAAATGAGGGTTATCTATAATTCCCTTCTTTAACTAACAAACTCGGGTTAACTGAGCACATTTCCATGAGTACAATCAACTTACTGGAACCTATTGTGCATCACTTCCTCTAAAACCCATTTCTCTTTGTGAAAAGTTGAAGAAAAAAAAAAAACCCATGAACACATTTTCACCAAATGCAACATGGATTTGTGGAGAGAGTTGAATGGAAAAAATGGAAAAAAAGAAAGGAACAGCAAGAACAAAAAAAAGGTTAACAGGAGGCTGATGTGTTTCCCAAGCACACCAATATGAGCTTAATTGAGGCTGACGCATGACAGGCTCGCATGTACGGTATCGCCCAAGCTCTGACTGAGGCTGCTGACAGAGGGTAAATGGTGCACGGCAGCAGGGCTTGCCCTGGCCTGGCATGGCAACGAAGTGCACTGAGCCTGTCAGGAGATAGCATGAGGGCTAATGAAGGGCAGCCCTTGTTTTTAAAATTCTTCTCACTTAGTTTTGGATCAGACTCTACACCATGAAGCCTTCTCAACCTTTTAGTGCTCAGTTAAGGATATGTGACACTTATTTAAAAATTAATGCATTCTAATCAATTTAAAGTTAGGCAGTGAAGAGTCTGCAAAAGAGGGGATACAAAGAGAGAAAAAGGCAGAGGGAGAAGAGAAAAGAGTGCGAGAGAGAATGAGCTCTACAGATGGGGGGGGGGAGTGAGAGGCACAACTGGAAGTACAGCATAGGAAGTACCTGAGTGTTTTCGGATATCTTTGTAGAAATAATTTTGTAAAGATGGCCATACCATGTAAGAAGTGGGGGGAAATGAAACATATTCTTTATATATTCTTCCAACAGTACAAAAATTCTAGAAAACAAAGTGTGAGAGACAAACGCAGCAAAGGAAAAGTGTTAACCTTCGTGAAAGATGCACAATTGTAACTTTTTAAAAAGATCAATTTTTTTTCAGCAACCACAAGACTATTATTATATAGTATATTGAATAGTATAAAATAGTATAACCCATTATTAAAACATCCTCTTCATTTCCCTATTGGACAAAGGCTTCTAAAATGACTGGATATGTGTACTGAATACGTGCTTTTTTAGAGAGAGTAATAGTTATTCACTCTGTTGAATAAGTATTAACATTGAGAAAATTTGTATCATTAAAAAAAAACAGCCATTATCTATAAACCAGAAAGAAGAAAATAGTCTGTTTCCTACCTCACAGCTGCATTTGTAAAATATTCAGGTTATATGCAAAATAAATGGAAAACATTGAGAATTGACGAGGTGTCCCAAGAGGCAGGCATATATATATATATATATATATATATATATATATATTACATTTTATTTTCCTCTATTGTCAAGATAGGAAAGGGCTTAATTAGAACTTTTATTTACATGTTTCAGGTACCTGAAATCCATATTTTATACGTTTTTATCTACAAAGTCTTCTTTAGAAAGGGGCTTGTGGGTTGGCATGGTGGTTCATGCCTATAATTCCAGTGCTTTGGGGGGCAGAGGCAGGAGGATCGTTTCAGGCCAGGAGTTTCAGACCAATCTGGGTAACACAATGAGACACTTAGCTCTACAAAAAAATTTAAAAAATTGGCTGGATGTGGTGGCATGTACCTGTAGGTCTAGTTAATCAGGAGGCTGAGGTGGGAGGATCATCCCTTGAGCCCAGGAGTTTAAAGTTACAGTGAGTTATGATTGTGCTATTGCGCTCCAGCCAGGGTGACAGAGTGAGCAAGGCCCTGTCTCTTAAAACAAAAACAAAACAAAAAAAACAAAAAGGTGCTTATCATTTTATTATAGTATGACTAGTGGGAAGCAAGAAAGAAATCACTCTAGGTTATACAAATGTATATATGACGACCAAAATTTAACTCAGACTGAAAACAGTGTTCTAGTTTCTACCAATCTTAATTAAAACCATGTTTTCCTTTCTAGACCTCTTTAGGACAAATTTCTACCTGAACAGATTGGGTATCTGACTGATAATAGAATATGACAGTAGACTTATTTTTAGTCACATGAAAATCCTGATATCTCAGCTTTCAAACTTATGATAAAATGGCTTTTTTATTGTTAAAAGAATTTGGGAATCCATAGGTTTGTATCCAAGGAAAAATAACTCTTTAGTAATTACCTTTCTCAACAATTGGGCTTTACCAAAGATGATTGCTTTGTCAGATTTTACAATGAGCATAACTCACTTTTTTCTTCTTCTTTTCTTTCTAGATTTGGTTTTTTACATACCAAGAATATAAACTTCGGGTACTGACATTAGAAATTAAATATTTTCTATGACATCATCTTGATTACCTCCAAGGAACTCAACAAGCTTCCCACTGAACCTCATCCTCATTCTTAACATGTAGATTGAGAAAGGTCATCATACATAAGTACATTTTACACGGGTAATCGGAATATGTTGCCAAATTACCAGGGAGTTTTTAAGGAACTGCTGAATTGGAAGCGTGGACAAACAATGAGAACTTCTGATTCTTCTAAACCTTCCAAAAATCCTTCCAAGTTACTTGGTAAACAGCATGATGATGAAAACAATGAAAAACAATGGCAATAAAAAGTGTAGACAATCAAGCTGAACAGATAATACATTTTATTCTGTTCTACTATGTCTGATAAGAGAAGAAATCTCATTTACAAGTCATCCCTAGAACCAATGGACTTTGGCCAAAGCAAGTCACATTACTCCATTGTTGTTTCTTTTAAAAGATTATTAATATTTATCAATGTCACCATGCTGGCACAACTCTCATTATAAATGGTAAATGGTTGTGATTAAAAGCGGCTCTAGGTTTCTTTACAGTGAACATAAGAAAATTTGGTATTAAGAAAGCAGCAAAAATCTGCCTGACAACAACTGATAGACATTTTCATTTCATTTGCTGAACAGTTCACAGAGTCTAGATCCGTCCTAAAATTCAGAAGGAAAGAAATTCTTAAATAGGTATTTTGTCCTAAGTTCTGGGTAAGCTATCAAAGCAAAACAAAAGAAATGTACACAGATTTATTTTTTCTTTTGGTAAAATTATTTATTAGGTCATAAAATGAGAGTCAATTGTCTAAAAGAAATTTGGGTAGGAGATAAAAATCAGACTGGATGATTTCAAAGATCCTTTCCAAATCAAAGATTCTTTGACTTTATGCCACATTTTGCTTGGTGTTTTGGTTTAGGAAATGCCTCTGAAAGGAAAATGAGATTACAAGGCTCAAGAGATTATTGATTTTGGGGGCTTTCACCCACAGCAACAACAGCTCATCATTGGCTTCTCTGAAGCTCTTAGAGACACTCCTGGGGCTGCCCATGTTTTCCACAGGCTTTGCCACAGCATGGTCCTAAATGGATGGTCTTGAAAAAACTTGAGGAAAAAAAAAGGCAAGAAAAGTATATACTTTTTATGATTCCTCTAAACACTGAAGATTACTTTAACTGGAATAAGGCCAGTTAAATGTACCTCATTGTTTTTTCTTTTCCTGTGTGTTTTGTTCCATCACAATTTGTTTTTCTTTTCCTGTGTGCTCACCACAACTCTTCTGCAAATATTGTACTTAAAAGCCAAGGTGTAGTCTTTGAAAATGTCTACGAATAAACTGCCATTATTTTGTGATAATAGGGCTAAAACTTCCCTATCTTTTAAAAAGTGAGACTCAGAGTATCATTCTGGAGGGAGGCATTTGCCTAAGGGCTATAGGGACTTCACCAGAAAACCCCTTTCCACATGAATTTGGGATCACTGCTCCATGAGACACCACTGAATCGGCAAACAAAACCCAGAGCATTTAATTCACCAATGTGATTTCACATTTTTAAAATTGAGGGGGTAATAATATGCGTGAGCAGGATGCATACTGGATAAATGCTTACAATACTTTTATGATGACAACGTATTCAGAAGACTTTAAAAATTAGAATGTTTCTAAAACAAGAAACATGGCTTCTATGCACAAATAAAGTCATAAAATTACATTATATCAATCTACCTACCATTCATATATACATTCAACATTTATTGTTTTCTACTCTACTAAATATATTAGATTCAGGAAAAGGACTTTGAAAATTAATAAGATCTGCTCCCTGTCCTCACAGAGTTTACATTCAAATTGTTTCCCCATCCTTTTCATCATTACTATAAATGTAATTACTTTAAAAGTGATTTTTAACTATTCCCAAAGAAGTTTTTCATATTTTTAATGATCTTATTCCAAAGCTAAGGCAACTTTCATTAATTTAACCATCTTAAATATTTGTTCAATATTACTTGCTTCCTTTTCTTAGAGTTATTTTAATGAATTCTCATTCAAAGAGCAAAAATACATCTCATCACTTAATCCCTCTCCAAAGCAGATGCCCGGCTTTTCAGTAGGATTAAGCAGCATAGTATAAGAGAAACTACTTAAAATGTACTGATATAGAAATAAAATGAGATTCACCAAATCTTTATCATGACCACTCAAACTATCTTTATCATAACCATATATCCCACCAAAAAACCATTTTCCAATGATAATTATATCCATAGGTATTAATTTCTAACTTCATTTTTACTAGTACACACTGCTAAAATGATTTCTATAGTACATATATTTGACTGAAGACACTGGCACCGCAAAAGCTGCTACATCTCATGATAGCTATAGGAACAGACGAATGCTAATTAAGATGCTAAAGAAGTGAAAAAGCATCCTGATCATTTAACATCAGTTTCATGCAATATGGAAAGAGGAGAATAAGAAAGAAGAGATGTTGAAGATGTTATTTTCCTGACCAAGAAAGGTCAGACATAGTGCATCAGAATGCTGCATCTTAAGAAAATCATTATTTTAAATGCCGAAATTCCAGTGAATAGAATTGTTTTCAAATATTAAAATCTCTGTGGTAGGCTCTGACCTCAGAATAACAAGAAAATGACAGGCACTTATTTTTCCACATATAAAAATGACCCTTATTGTAAGGTCGTCATATAAAAGATCTATTTCTCCTTCAGGAAATAAATAATTATACCACTGATTCAATATATTTGCCAACATGTCTACACGTGGTTTGATGGTTATTTCAATGACTTAATTCTAGAAAAGAATGAATACCTACAAACTAAAAAAAACTATAGTCTACGTGGCTCACAGGCTTTGTGTATCATTTTTCCTTGGCAAATTATTTATACGGCTTCCCCAAGAACCCCATAAATGTTCTTTTTAAACACATGGCACTTTGCTTATCACATCAGGCATACACTGTTTTAAATATTAAACAGTTGGTTATATATATGTATATAACAGCATTGTAAATGATGGGGAAGTCTCGTCTATCTACTGGAAGGATGTCTTTTTAAAAAAAATTCTAAAAAGGGTTGAAGTAAAAATTTTCAAAGGAGGAAGCTGTAGTGTGAGTATCTGTTTCACAGAAAGGGCTTACAGTAGAGTGCTGTGGTGGCCATGGTGGCCAGCACCCAAGATGGCCCCCAATACCTCTCGGTAGCACAGACTCTTACGTAGTCCCTCCCCTGTTGTATCTGGGTTGATCTATGCGATCAAAAGAATGCTTCGGAGGTAATGCTATGTCAATTCCAAGATCAGGTTATAAAAGATGCTAAGGCTTTTGTCTTGGCTATTCTCACCTACACTGTCTCCTAGAGAAGCCAGCTGCCATGTTGTGAGAACGCTCACTCATGGAGAGGCCCGTGTGGACACTCGCCTATGAAGAAGTCCAAAGGATGGAATAAAAGCACAAGGCCTCCAGACGGCAGCTATTTGAGTGAACTTAGAAACAGATTTTCCAGTCCCAGTCAAGTGTTTTGATGACTGTGGCCCCAACTTACAGTTAATTATAAATTCATGAGAGACCTAGTCAGAACCATATGACTACACCACTCAAGCATCCCTGACCCAAAGAAATTACTTCATAATGAATGCTTATAATTTCAGTTTTGGAGTAATTTCTTACATAACAAAGGACAAGTAATAGAAGTGGGCAGTAGGATACTTTTCCATTCAGAAAATCTTTCCTACCTTCCCACAGTAGGCCAGGCACTGTGCTAGGCACTGAGGATACTGTGATGAATAAGACAGAGTTAGTCTCTGCTCCTGGAATTGTTGGTATACAGGGGGTGCAGTGCAGTGAACAATTACTATGATATCCTAAGTGCTGTAATAGCAGAAGTATAACTGCTCTGCAATCTTGGCTCACCTCCTGCCCATATGATCTTGGATGGGCCGCTTAATCTCTCTGTGACTTAGCTTTCTTCTCTTTTTCTTTTTCTTTTTTTTTTCTTTTTTTGAGATGGAGTCTTGCTCTGTTGCCCAGGCTGGAGTACAGTGGTACGATGTAGGGTCACTGTACCCTCTGCCTCCAGGGTTCAAGCACTTCTCCTGCCTCCGCCTCCTGAGTAGCTGGGACGACAGGCGTCCGCCACCATGCCCAGGTAATTTTTGTATTTTCAGTAGCGATGGGGTTTCACCATGTTGGGCAGGCTGGTCTCAAACTCCTGACCTTGTAATCTGCTAGCCTTGGCCTCCCAAAGTGCTGGGATTACAGGCATGAGCCACCATGCCTGGCCAACTTAGCTTTCTTATCTTTAAAATGTCAATAATAACACCTACCTCTTGGGTTGCTGTGGGGATGAGAAAGAATATATGTAAGGCACTTGACATAAAGTTGGTGTGTAACACCACGTGATAGCTGTTGCCATCAAGACTGGATTCCTTAAAAATAGGAAGCCAATTTTATTGTGAAAATTAGTATTTCTTTTTAATAGCGTAAAGGACAAAATTTAACAGGGAAACAGAAAAGTGAGTCTTCCTTCTAGTTCTTTTTTTCCCTTTCTTATCTTAGCCATCAGTCACCAATGAAACAATTTTGTCTATTCAAGTGTCATTACCTAGTGGGCAGCTGGGCTATCATCCTAGACATGTAATACAAAGAAAGTGTTAGGAGTAACTGAAAAGAAGAAGAACACATCTATTGGGATTTATTGGGGCCCAGCTGTGCGCAAGGCAATGAGAAAGTTGTGATGGAGAAATGCAGACATTAGTTCCTGTCCTCACACAACTCATAACTTCCTAGGGTGACTTGCCCCACCCCTGGAAATAATGAGGAAAAACAACAGTAAAGGACAAATGAGCAGTAAAGGATGCTGGTTATGGAGTTTGGGGGAGGAGCAGCACAACATGGGTGGTTTGGGCAGGAAGCCTTTATGTAGGAGGACAGACTCAGGCTGGGAAGACTTGATCAGAAGAGCACATGATGGCCTAAAGACTACATGTGGCCCACCGAAAAGTTCTGCTTGACTCACACGGTATCTCAAACATTGGATACTTGAAAGAGAATATACTAATTTCTAGTTTTGTGTGACAAGTTGGACAGTCTGATAACTTACGATTTGCCCTCCACCACAGCTGTCCTTTCTAGGGACAGGTGCTCATTCTCAAAGCCCTGTGTCCCACCCCTGGCCTATTTTACTCCTATTCTTTCCCGATAAGTCCCTCTAAGCCATCATTATTGTAGAAGTGAGAATGACATGCAACTGGAAGCGCAGGCTGGATGTGGGTAGGTAAATAGCAACCTTAGTTGCAGGGAAAATGCCTACTGTCTTTCACTCCATCTGTCTTACACAAGGTACTTCCTGCTTGTCTACAGATATCTGAGTTACAGACTCCTGAGCTAAAGAGAGGGAGCAGTGAGCTTCCAGCATGCACAGAGCTGTCTCTGAAGTCAGGCAAATCCGCCCAGTTGAAAGCATCACAGGTGGCTACTCGCCCAGAAGGAGCTAAGGTTGTAGTGAAAAAACAGTAAAGCTATGATCCTGTCTTATTTTTTTCCCCCTCCCTGGAAAAGTAGAAGGAACCAATTTTCCTTTCTTCCTCCGCCTCTTAGGTGACTTGTTGGTCCTTCTGTAAATTTCTTTCCCTTTCAACACTGTTCCTACACTACAGTGTGGTCCAACTTCCCCAGGTAAATATATCAGGGGTGAGAGGAAAACAAGGGGACACTACATAGATTGTTCTACCTCTTTTGATGCCAGGAGCCAGGCCTGGTTTGTCACACTTCTGGGTGAGGTTGCCTGGAAGGGGCAAAACCTGTGGAGACTGAGCCCGAGTGTGGGGGAAGATCAGGATGGAAAGTCTGGTTTGGCTACCTTGTCAGGGTCAGGGACACAACAGAAACCAAAAATAACCTGTCTGTGGCGAAAAAGGTTATCATGTACACCAAAAGGAGTTCTGTGTTGACTTTTTAATTTTTGCTGCAGAAATTTTCAAAAGAGGCCTATATAAGATAGGTAGAATATCCAGACATAGATGTACACAATTATATATTTAACTAAATAGAATGTTCATTATGACACATTTTATTGCCCTATTCTAAATGAGAGCAATGCTTCATTTACCTAAGTGGGTAAAACTGTACTCAGTGATCACCAATGTACACTAAGAAACGTGCCATTAATTAGGCAAGGTCATGAGATTATAAAATAAACATGAGCAACCAGAAATTTAATGTTTTATATCTCTTTTGGCTTTTAACCTTCACACAGTATTTTCTTCTCATTTATTCCTTTGTTTTCTAGAAATAGACTCGTATACAGGAATATGCCCAAACAGTTCCATGAGAAAGAGGTGATGTATAGAACGACACATACATCTGGTTGTGTGGAAGCAAAATCATTAGCAATTTATGAGTGTATAGGAGTTTCAAATCATTTGAAAGCCCCAAAAAACTCTCAAAGGCATGTCCATGAGCTTGCGGGAAGGTAAACATATGGACACACTATGCAACCCTTTTAAGCAGAATGTTAGAGTTTCTCTTTTCTTGAACCTTCCAATTTACCATGCCAGTGGTCACAGGCAATTCTCAATAGCAGAAATACCACATCTGGTGGAATGTTTGCAAGAACCTCTGCAAAGAAAGAGCTTGTGATCAAATAAATCCAGGAGCACTGCCCTAGTTCCATATTTATTATCCCACATACCTCAGCATTCCTGTTATAAGGGCCCGTAAGAATAACGCTCAAAACTTGGGGTGAATGAAAGCGGTGCTTTTCCAAACCACTTGGTATATTTTATCTTTTGGACACTTTGACTCATAAGTGATCAGATTTTCCTCTTTGGCCAGTAGGATGTTCAGAGGCGAATTTATAACCCATTTCTACTGAATGAATAGGGCCTTAGAGAATGCATTTCTGACTAACTTAGTTTTTATTATCTTTGCTTTTGCCCTGATTTTTTCCTATACCTATTTTAATCCCAGTGTACCTTAGGTTCTTTGTAGAAAGAAGAGAAGGCAAAAATGGAGACAAAGATGGAGAGTGAGTTAGAGAGGGGAAGAAAGAGAGAGAATGGGATAGAGAAACAAGGACATAATCATAATTTATTGAGCACCAACTTTGTGTTAGGTGTTGTAACTCTTCACAAGTATGAGCTTTAACTGTTTACATGTATCTTTCTAATTACCCATGAAGTTGTTACAAGCCCCATTTTATAAGTGGGGAAAATGAAGCATAATGAGGTTGGATAACATACACAAACTAACACAGCTATGTGGTGGAGGCAGTGCTGAAATTTAAAGCCAGGCAGTCTGGCTCCAGAGCACCCACTATGCAAAATTAATAAATAGATCATAGGGTTTGGCCTCCACTGTATAGTGGGTCACTCTTATCCCAACCCTCTGTTAACTCTCAAACCAAAAGAAAAAAAAAAATAGGTTTATTTTGTAAGCATGTGGATCTGGCACTGAAAGCCTCAAATCCTAAAAGACAGAAGACTGGACGTGGGAAAATGCTCAGGGGGAAACAGTGAGCCAGGTGGGCTTAACTAAATTGCTTTCTAAGGGGGATGAGCTCATGACGGGTTTGTTATTGTTACTGGGTGCTGTCATCTATCAAGAGTAACTGCTTTTCTTCTTTACAGGTAACCAGGCACATAGCCAGGTCTTGTATGTTTGGGCAGGGTGGGGGATGGGAAGGCAATGGGAGAAAGTGGGTGGCTAAGGTGGATGATGGGAAGGAAGCTATCATTCATTGAGCTGGTCTTGAGATGTAATGTTCCTTTTGACTACCTATGAAATCTGTGAGCATACCACACAAGGGAAAGAAGTCTTGGAAATTCGTAGGACATATTTTGAGATCCAAAGTGTGAAGCACTCAGTTTGAAGTAAAACAGTATTTTCTTCCCACGGGGGAAGAAACCCTGTTGGGAAAAATCATGACAACTAAGAAAAGCACAATTACTATTGAAATAGTTAAAAACCAAACAAAACATAAAACAAAATTAAATAATGACTTTTTCTACTCAGGAAAAAAAAGGCAATGAATGTTACTGAAAAATTAAACAAAACCCTTCCTACCTCTGCTACACATCAATGGTCAAGAGCAGTCCCACACGCTGAAAATCAAGAGACTTCTATGGGACAAGTCTTCTTCGAAGCCTTTGTGGTATAGGGAATAGGCTCATATCTCAACACATTGTCAACAGGTTCCAGTTAGCAGTGTTCAAATTCATCTGCGTTTAGCTTGTTATACTCATGCTTGCAATTCAATGACACATGGTCCAAATCAGCTTCAACAGTTCCCCCCGGGTACGGCTCAGTTAAACAGCCAGCATGACAATACAACGTAGGGAAAAGATATCATAGTGAATTACCAGAAGCCTGAAGAGAACCCATTGCATGGATCTCCACAACTCACTTATGAATTCAAAATAAAGTATTATTAACAATAAATACTTTTGACCACAGATAACTAGGTGACATAGAAAACACTTCAATCATGTGGTAGGTTTAAAAAAAATTAAGCAGCACATCTGCTTTAGCAGGCTAGTTGGACAATATTTTCAAGTAGTTCTATGTGACCAAACGCTCTTTTAAAAAATTAATCTATAAAGGTGTTTCTCTAAAGCTTAGGCTATCATTAAGAAAAATCACCCAAATAAGTGTTTACAGAATTAACATAAATATTGATGTGAACCAGCCTGAACTCTGCTGTTTTACTGTTTGACATTTTGACCACAATTTCCCAGTGTATGCATCCTTTATAAACATATGTTAGTAACTACTTCCTAAAGGCTGCCTGATAGTAAAGACTTATAACTGTAAGTCCATCACAATGTCTTATAAATCCATTAGCCCCAATATTTGTATATTAAAAACATAATCAATTGTGGCTTCACATTAACTGAGGCATTTCAGAATTTGCTATCAAAAGGCATCAAAACTATTTTAGAGTTTAAGAGGTTTAGATAAACATTTCAAAATTAAGGATCAGTCTGAAAGAAAGCTTTGATAAGTCTCTATCTTAATTTTCTGAGCTAGCATTATTTGAGCCCTGGACTGAGTTAGCTGAATTTTGTCTACCTCTTGCATATCAATTTCTCATTTTCAGCAATATCCTGGGTATGCCCTTTGCCATTTGTGGACCTGCCTAAGCAAAGGATTTGATAAAAAAATTTTTTCATTCGCTCAATGAACAGTAAGTCCCAGGCACTGAGCAAGCAAGGTTGAGGTCAAAGGGTGAATAAAATCTAGCCTCTGCTATAATTATTCTTAATTAGGAAAGGAATATGTTAGAATTAATGATTTAATTTTCACTTTTGACATTCTATTGCTCATGTTAACTTTAGAAACACTCACATTTAAAAGTGCATTCTGTAAATGGTTATTTAGAGGAACTGCCATGTGAGGAACTAATGCCCACGTTTCAGCTCTTCCTATTTTTAATGGCCATTAATCCCAGCACTCAGAAGAATATGGCTCATACTCCATCCACATGTTTTCTTTAAGAATTTATGGAAAAGCACTGTCTTTATCTGTAGTTGAATAGTCCAAGGCTACTAAAGGACCCCAGTTGTAATCATTCATGTGCTATCAAAATCTAAATCCAACTTCAGATGTGTTTAATTTCCCAATGACCTACTCCTAAGAAGGATAAAATGTGGACCGTTCTCATTAACTCACAGGGATACCTCAGAGCACATGCTATCCCTCACCCCCTTGCCTTACTGTTAAATAGCAATATCTGATACACAGAATCTTTGTTTCATGATGAAATGAGACGAACTCTTATTACTCATCAGTTTAAAGGTCAAGCATTTTACTGGCCAGTCATGCTTATGAACACCAACAGGACAAACCTACTTCCTAGGATGAGGCCTGGAACAACTAAAAAAGTGGCTGCACACCACAGTAAATGAAGAGAGTCGACAAGGCATGCGTGCCTGGTTGGCACCAAATTAGTTAAACAGTAACATTTATAAAAGATTCCCCATAGAAATAGTTGCTTAAATTAAAAAGTATATATGGTAAATAATTGATGAGTCAGAATTTTAGCCCAGAACCTTCTGAATATTAGCAAAATTGTTTAGGCATAGCAGATATGTCAACCGGTTTTTACTGAACTTCAATATTTACTGTGACTGGGGTAATATTGACTCTGGTTTCTCTTTGGTCAGTATTTATTCTTTAGAAAAGCTTCTTGTACTTTTCTGCCTCTGTAACTTCCTTTAAGCAGTTCCGTTCACCTGAATGTCTTTTCTTTAAGCCCCACATATCAAAATGTGACTCATTACCCATAATGCAGGTCAAAGTTGACCTCTCCCGTTCCCCACGATGAAGGTTTCCCTAATGCTAGCAACTGGATACAGTGCTCCCTTCTCTGAATCCCCACAAAACTATCCTTGTAACACGATTACAGACATCAGAGTCTACCACAAGTTACACTTGTCAGCCCAACATTGACTGAAATTCATCTCCTTTACTAGATTATAAATGCCTTGAGGGCAAGCAAGGGATTGCACTTTTTTCATATTTGCATATTTTGAAGCCTTAGCACTAGGAAGTGCACATAGCAGATGGAATATGTGAGAATGCATATCCATGCTTTAAATGAATGACTGCAAATAACTGTCTTAATGCAATTCACATCAAACATTCATAAAAATTCATCCATTCATAATTTTTTGAACATTTACCTTTTGTCAGGCACAGTTTTAACAGCTACAGACACTGCAGAGACAAAACAGACCAGATCTCATGGACTTTTCATTCTTGTGGAAAAAAAGACAATAAACCCATAAACATAGACTATAAGGTCAGTCAGTGATAAGTGAAGGGTAAGGTGAAATGAAAGATGCTATTTTAGACTGGTGGTCGGGAAAGCACTTTCTGCAGAGGTCACACGTGAACGAAGCCAGTGAGCCACGTGCGTTTCTGGGAGAAGGAAACAGCAAGTACACAGACCCCGGGGCAAGGGTGTGCTGGGAACTTTAGAGGAGCAAGTGAAGAAGAGTGGTAGAAATTACTTTTGGAGGGATGAGTGGTCAGATAATGAAAGCCCTTGTGGCCCACGATAAAGACTGGATTTTATGCTAAGTATGATAGGAAATCATTGGACAGTTTTGACCAGAAGATACATGATCTGAGTTATGTTTTCAAAGCATCACGTTGGCTGCTAATAAGGATAAACAGGACTATGCTGGAGCACTCTAGAAGGTGGAAGAGGAATTAGGAGGCTGGTACAGCAGCCCAGGGTAGAGGTACTGCCAGCTTGGATCAAAGTGCAGCAGTAGTGGTGGAGAGAAGTGGTCAGATGTGGGGTGTCCATTTGAGGTGAGCCTCTAGGATCTCCTGATAGACTAGATATGAGAAATCCAGGAATGCTCCAAGTTTTGGGGGTGAACAACTAAATGGAAGGTGTTACCATGAGCTGAGATGGAGGATACTGGAGGAAGAGCAGGATGGTGGGGAAGGCAAGAGTTCTGTTCTAGACACGTGAAACTGTGCTGACAATGAGCAACTAAGTGCACATGTTGATGTGCTAGAAACATGCCTAAAGTGGGAGATATAAGTTTGAGATTTATGGGACAATAGCTGTAATCTACTTACAGGCATCCATGCTTCAGATCCTATGAGGTTAAAACAAATGAGTATATTTTTAAACCCACTTACAACCTATTCAAACATACTAAATTTAAAAGATAAAGTTACTTTAATCTGTTGCTTATCATACCAACTGTGACCCTAATCCCATGGGTATAAATAAGCATGCACACTTTCGGCAAATTTTAATCATAAAAAAGAATAAAGTATATTCTATTATAAATATTTCAGCAAATAGTCATGTGAAGGAACATGAATGTTTAATTTAGACATCACCTCAGTTACTGTATGTTAGACTGCAGGTCTGTGATTTCCTCTGGAAATTCCAAAATGTAGTCAAGTTTTCCCGTGTATAACTGAAAGTGATACTTGTCCCAATGTGTAGCCACCTTTTTCTTTATCCCTTGCCCTACTGTACCAAGCTGTACCACACAGAATCTTTAAAAGAATAAAAATGTATTTTATATGATCTGACAAGCTCTGTGCTGTAGAGTCAAAGTAAAAACTAGTCCAATACAGATACCTGTTCAACATAAGCCGTCATGTATGTGGTAAAAGGAAGAGCTGGGGAGACTTGGTAAGTCATCACATTTTCTTTCTCGGTAATACAACTAGCTAATCCTGCCCAAATCTATAATTTTCCAGATATTATTTTCAAGTGAATATAACAACTTTAAAAATGGGTGAGAAATGAACACAATCCCAACACAATCAGTGTTAGAAAGGAAGCAGAAGACAAAGAAAGGACACACCTGGGTCGCCTGAGGGCTGGATGGTTTCAGCAGTCTCCTTGCTGGTCTTACCTCCGTCCCTGTGTTGACTCTTTCTCTATTTCATTGCTCGACTAATCTTTTTGAAACATTGTGTGTTAGTTTCCTGTGTTAGTTTCCTATGGATGCTGTAACAAATGACCCCAAAATTAATGGCTTAAAACAACACAAATTTATTTTCATACAGATTTGGAGGTCAGAATTCTGAAATGGGTCTTACTGGGCTACAATCAAGATATCAGCCAGTGTGGGTTCCTCCTGGAAGCTCTAGGGGAAAATCTGTCTCCTTGACTTTTCCAGCTTCTAGAGGCTACCCCCATTCCTTGGCTCATGGCCTTCTCCTCTGTCCTCCAAATAGGTAGAATAATATCTTCAAAGGTCTCCCAGTGTGATCTCCACTTCCATTATCACATCTCCTTCTCTGATTCTGACCCTCCTTCCTCCCTTATATAAGAACGACCCTTGTGATTCTCCTGGGCTCACCTGGATCATCCAGGGTCATTGTCCCATCTCAAGATGATGAACAACCATATCTGTAAAGTCTCGTGTCCCATGAAAGATAAAACATTCATAAATTTCAGGAATCAGGATGCGGTTACACATCTTTGAGGGAGGTGTACATTATTATATGACCACACATGGTTTTCAAACATTCCATTTTTCAGAATGTTTTCTGATGTGGTAAATAACTAGAGTCAGATAGACCTGGATTTAAAACCTGCTTTATCACACACCAGCTGTGTGCCTGCAGACATGCTTCTGAATTTCTCTAAACCTTAGTTTCCAATTCTGTAAAATGAGGATCATAAGTATCTACCTTACACCTAATGAACATATAGCAGAATTTATTCAAAAAATATTTACTGAGTTGCCCTGGGCTGGGACATTATTATTTGTTTTGAGCATACAAAGCCTCTGGTGGGCTGGGCACTGTGGCTCATGCCTATAGTCCCAGCACTTTGGGAAGCCAAGGCAAAAGCATCCTTGAGCCCAGGGATTTGAGACCAGTCTGGGCAATATAGTGAGACCCTGTTTCAATAAAAAATTTAAAAATTAGCCAGGCAGAATGGTATGTGCCTGTAGTCCTGGCTACTCAGGAATGTGAGGCAGGAGGATCACTTGAGCCTAGGAGTTTGAGGCTGCAGTGAGCCATGATCATGCCACTGCACTCCAGGCTGGAAGACAGGGTGAGACTCTTTCAAAAAATAAAAATAAAAAATAAAAAAAGAAAGCAAAGCAAGCAAGAAAAGAAAGTCTCTGATATTGAAGGCCTTCCCCAAAGGCATTCTCCTCCAATGCTGATTGACGGTCCCGTTGTTTGGCATTCACCACGGACTATTTTGTCCTAATATTTAACTTCTCACGTACATATGCCCTAGCTATGCTCAAAGATCCAAGAGGATAGTATCTTACTTAAGACCTGGTTCTATTTTAAAATCAATAAAGGCAACTGTGTCCAGCTGGCATGCACCATATCTACCCAATACCACATCCTAGCTGCCTGTTTTGTCTTGCCTACTGTGCTCTTAATTCAATCAGGGCCCTCCTTGTGTGCTGCTTCCTAGCTCACTATGGCCTTGCAGATCCCCCAGTCCTACTCAGCGAGCTGCTTCTTGTTTCGGGCCTTTTGGGGCTTTCAAACATTGGCTTTCCACAGTGGCCCTGGCCCTCTGTCTCTCATTTTTCTTTCTCAGAGAAGTTTCTGGAAGGCTGACTCTTCTTCTGGGTCCCGAATCCTCAAAATACAGTCTAAGATGGGCTGGTATGTTTTGGAGACATGCCGAATGGAAGACTGGATGAGGAAAGGAATATAGCAGAATCTTACTACAACCTGGCTTCTTATTATTGAATCAGATGTAACGCAGAATGACTCTCTCCTCTCAAAAATAAACTCGATGTACAAAAGCAAAGTTGTAGGAAACCAGATAAGCCCAATTCACATATGAATGCATAGCAGGTCTTTCTTTACACACCAGCATTACCAAGGGGGTCTACTGCACATAGAAAATCAATCATGAGTCCAGGTTATTTAAAAGAAAGGGATCTTTTCCATCTGACACCTAATGGCAGCAGCAATAATACAAAATCAGCTTTAAAAAAATTGCTCCCCATTGTTCTCCATTATTTGGGCCTTTGATGTATCCTACATTATGAACTATCAAAGCAAGGCAATGCATCCAAGGTAGGGAACGCCACTAATGAAGGAAACATTAAAAGGTTATGCTTTCCCCCCATTACTTTTGTCTTCTTTGCAAATGGTTTTAAAGGTCATTTTAAAAATAGCCTGCAAGGCTACAAAGACCTCTAAATATTTAAATAACACAATGCAGTTTATTTTTACATAGCGTTCCAAATGCACATCACAAAATGTTTCACGGAAATGTCAGTCAAAGGCTAAAGAGGAGAGAAAGGTACATTTGGAGAATGAACAGAAGGAAAACAATGGTTCAGAAGGGAAGGAAGAGGTCTTTCAATAAATGGTGCATAAACTACTTGCATAAGTGAAAACACAACCATATGCTTTAGATAATTAGGGACTTATGAATGAAAGGGGTTAGATGAAGAAAGCCAAAAATCAAGGTGCCAAGAATTTACTGCAAGAAAACTGACGCAGAACGGTCTTGGATCTTCAAGTGCTAGTCTCATGTTACTCTAAAGAATGGAACGAGATAAAATTGCTTTTATTTTTTTGAGCATTTACTATGCGCCGGGCCCTGTGCTCAGTACCTTCTATGACACCAGTTAGCCCTCATGGGTTGTTTCGTTTTGTTTTGTTTCTTAAGAGACAGGGTCTTGCTATGTTGCCCAGGCTGGAGTGCAGTGGCTATTCACAGGCACGATCATAGCTCAGTGCAGCCTCAAACCTGGGCTCAGGCGTAGCTAGGACTATAGGCCTGTCAGTACCTGGCTTGGTTGAAATTTACTTTGAATGGACAAAAAAACACAGCCTAAAGAGGTTCCAAAAATTCCCAAAGGTAAGAGTAAGCGGAAATATCAGAACTCTCTCCCCAGATCTCTTTGATTTTCAAACCTCCAGTTCAAGTTTGCTTCAAAACATGAGAAGCAGACACCAACCTAATAAGTAAAATGTAGAACCATCATGGAATTAGAAGAAAAAATAAGCGTTTTCTGATCCTATGGCATGGAAGGCTTTCCTGAGCATACATTCAAAGGAAAAAATAATTAAAAAAAGAAAGATTTGACTATATCAAGTTTAAAATGTCAGTACTTCAAGAACAGAGGAAAAAGCCTACCAACAAATTTGAAAAAAGTATACCACAAACTTTACACAAAAAGATTACTTAGCAGAGTTCTTAGGTAAATCAGGAATAAAAACAAACACATCAGCAAAAAATTAACTTTTAAAGGAAAAATAATCAAAAGAATTGCAACAATTAATAAATGTAAGAAAAAATATCAGCGTTACTCATGATGCAAGAAATGTAGGCCAGGTGGCGTGGCTCACGCCTGTAATCCCAGCACTTTGGGAGGCCGAGGCGTGTAGATCACGAGGTCAAGAGATCAAGACTATCCTAGCCAACATGGTGAAACCCCATCTCTACTAAAAATAAAAAATTAGCTGGGTGTGGTGGTGCGTGCATGTAGTCCCAGATACTGGGGAAGCTGAGGCAGGAGAATCACTTGAACCCAGGAGGTGGAGGTTGCAGTGAGGTGAGATGGCACCACTGAACTCCAGCCTGGCAACAGAGTGAGGCTCATCTCAAAAAAAAAAAAAAAGGAATAGAAACTATAGCATACACTCCGCTCAGTGTGAGAGAAGGTTTAGAGAGGAAAATTAAACTATGGTAGTGTTTTGGAGGACAACTGGTATTATACATTAAAAATCTTGAAAATATGTTTTTTATCCCAGCAATTTAGTTTTTAAAAATGTATCATTAAGAAATAACCAGAACTATAACTAAGTATCCCCTATTCCAATATTAGTTAGAATTGTTTTAAAAAACCCCAAAATGTCCAATAATAGGGGCCTGGTCAAATAAATTTATGGTATATTCATGGGACAAAGTAGTAGATAATCATTAATTTTTTTTCAAAGCAGAATATTTGGTAAAATAAAAAAGTCTTCGTATTATATTAAATGTCTTAAAGCAGGCTGTAAAAAAAGGATCCATATTAAAACTTTGGGGGTTCTAAATTCAAATGTTTACAGAGGATGATATTAAGTGCACGGCGCAAAGTGAACAAGCTTAAAAGACGGAGACCACATATCCTGAATAAATGTGTTCACACATACGCAGCTTGCCAGCCTGTGACCCCTGAGTAGTTACCAAAATATGTTTAGAGTGGTAGGTGGTTGATGGGATTATGAATAATTTTATTTTTTTCTGTGTGCTTTTCTATTTTCCCTAAACTTTCCATACGAAAAAGAACCCCTTATTTTTATAATCAGAAAAATTCCAATGAATATTATGAGATAGGGGAAAAGAGCCAATCAGCTCGAGATGCTTTTAGAGAAAGAACTACTGACACCCATATGCTCTGAAGAGGGTTCTTTCCGTGCTGTTGGTAGAGCCCTTCCTGAGGAAGGGGACTTCACTGCCTTCACTTCACAATCCTATCTTTTCACCACTAACTCTGAAAATACACCAAAAATACAAAGCAGTTGTTCACAGTCTTCAGAAATAGCTGGGAAACTTTAAAAAATATTGATGCCTCCGCCAGACCCTTGGAGGTTCTGACTCAATCAGCCTGCAGCAGTCATTCAAAAAAGTTCCTGAGCTCATTCTAATGTTGAGTGAGGATTGAAAACGACTGGTCTAACCTAAACTCTTCAGATTGCAGTTTAATTTCACTTCTCATTGTTTACTTTAGGAAGATGGGAGGGGAGATCATCCTCGCTTTTGGTGTAAAATGCCTGTATCTACTTTTAGTATCTATTTGAAAGTATTATCGTGCATTCTCTCCTTTAAACTGAATAATTTCAACTGTTCCTTTCCTTCTTCAGATACCGTACAGTCCTGCATTCAAGAAACATTCCTGATTACAAGTCTTCATGGCACCATATAGCTTTCCTTCATGGCACTTAACACAAGTCTAATTGTAGGTTTATCTGCAGGATTACTTGATTAACACCTTCCTTTCCTCCTGTGGACTGAAAGATCCATTAGGTTAAGAGGAATAGCCGGTTTTATCTGTCATATTATCCTCATAATTTGCTGATTGTGTAAATGTATATGGACACCATGTCTAATCATTTTTTAAGGTTCTCTGAGGATGACATATATTCCAAATGCAACATTTATAGAATTGGGTGCCTGCTGTATGCAAAGTACTATGTCAAATAATGTGTGGATGCAAATCAAAGCACAGATAGACTCCAAGTGCTGTGATTTGGTCAGGGAGACACGAATGCAAACAGGTAAACTGACACAGAGTCTAACGAAGATGCACTATCGCACAGGCAGAAACTCAATAGTGTCAACAGATGTAGGAGTGATTTTTTTTTCTGACTGGGGCCTTCCCAGAAGCCTTTATGGAGGAAATGTCCTTTGATGTATGCCTTGGAGGACGAACAGATGATGACTGTTAGTAAGGGTGGGGAAAGGACATTTGAGACCCATGTATTCATTTCTTGTTGCTGCTCTAACAGGTGACCAAAAGCGCAGTAGCTTAAAACCGCACATATTTATGATCTCACAGTTCTTTAGGTGAGAAGTCTGGTGGGCATTGCTGCTTCCTCTGCTCTGGGTCTCACAAGGCCAAGATCAAGTTGTTGTCCAGGCTGTGTTCATTTCTGGAGGTTCTGGAGATGAATCTGTTTCCAAACTCCATCTGGTTACTGGCTGAGCTCATTCCTTGGGATTGTAGGACTGGGGTCCTGGTTTCCCTGTTGCTTGTTCGCAGGGACTTCTCTTGGCCCCTTATACTGTCCACCTTCCGCGTCACATTGCCCCTCTAGTTTTAGACCAGCGACGACATATCCAGTCCTTCTGCCGTTTATCTCTGCATCTACCCTTTCTGCTGAATCGCTTCTGTCTCCAACACAGAAAGTGTTCTGCTTTAAAGGGCTAATATGATTAGATTAGGCCCACTGGTGAATTGAGGAAATCTCCTAACTTAAGGTCTGTTACCTTAATTACATCTGCAGACTTCCTTTTGGCATGTAATGTAAAATATTCACAGATTACAAGGATTAGGGCATGGACATATTTGGGGGGCCCTTCTGCCCACCAAGCCAGGTAATCTACAGGATGATCAGTGTGATACAGTTAGGAATATAGTGAAGGAGCTTGAAGGCCTTGAACACCAGCCTGAGATGCCCAGATTTTACCTTGCCGGAAGGAGAGGGTAAAGACCTTGAGAAGGTAAATTTTAAAATAAAACAAACAGTATACAATTGTTTAAGAACAGCATTTCTTCTAACATAAATCTGAGAACTCAATAGAGAGGCTGAATTCCTGAGCTTTGCATGCTCAGCTCCTACCAATGCTGCCCAGAATGGAGATATCTTAGCTGAAGCTCCTTCCTTCCTTTCCCTCCATCCCACCTTTCTTTGTCATTCCTTCCTTCCTTCCTCTCTTCCTCCCTTCCTTCCTTCTTCTGTCCCTTCCTCCCTTCTTCCATCCCTCCCTCCCTCCCTTCCTTCCTTCCTTTACACAGAGTCTCACTCTGTTGACCAGGCTGAAGTGCAGTGGTGCAATCTGGGTTCACTGGAATCTCTGCCTCCTGAGTTCAAACGCTTCTGCTGCCTCAGCCTCAGAAGTAGCTGGGATTTCAGGTATGTGCCATCATGCCCAACTAATTTTTATATTTTTTGTACAGACAGGATTTTGCCATGTTGGCCAGGCTGGTCTCAAACTCCTGGCCCCAAGTGATCTACCCACCTTGGCCCCACAAAGTACTGGGATTACAGACATGAGTCACCACACCTGGCCATATTTCTTTCTTGAGTTGTGGCTGTCTCACTATACCCTAATTATTATCCTGGGCATATACCTTCTCTTCTCATTTCCAATCTCTGGGCTAATGAAATAAATTTATTTTGTTATTATTAATATTATTATTGTTTTGACAGAGTCTTGCTCTATCACCCAGGCTGGAATGCAGTGGTATGACCGTAGTTTACTGTAGCCTTGACCTCCCAGGCTCAAGCAATCCTCCCACCTCAACCTCTTGGGTAGCTGGGATTATAGGCACGCATGCAACCATGCCTGGATAATTTTAAGAAGGGGTCTCACCATGTTGCCCAGGCTAATTTTGAACTCCTGGGCTCAAGGGATCCTCCCACCTCAGCCTCCCAAATTGCTGGGATTGCAAGTGTAAGCCACTGTGCCTGGCCTGCAACAAATAAATTTATGGTATCTCTTTCCTATACACACAAACATATATAAAGAGGGTATTCTATCTGCCTACCTATCTATCTATCCATTCATCCGTACAACCAATACTCCACTTTCTTCTTTATAACATTCTCTGATTCACTAAGTATACAGTTTTATTATCATTTCTGAATAATAAACTTTCTTAATAACAACCAAACTTTTGAGTGGCTGCCATCTTCCACCTCTAGGTCCTAGCTAGGACTTAAAATACCCCTAATAGAGATCAGGGTAAAAACATCTGGGTTTAAGAGTAAACCATCTTCAGTTACTGAGTTCATCTTCTGAGTACAAAAATATTGTGTCATGAAGACTAGAAATTTGCACTTAAATAGCACCCTAACATTAAGGTTTGGCCCTTCAAACCCTATGCAAATTAAATCTATAAAAAGGAAGAAAACTATAAATCACCAACTTTAAGGAAATGCACATTGCAATTCCTATGAAATAAATTCAAGCTTCCTTAATATAACATTTTCTCTCAATTCTGACTTAATTCTTGTGTGTGTAGTAATAATTTCCTCATCGAGAACTTAGATTCTGATGTCAGACTGCTGGTTTAAATCCCTGTTCTACCATTTTCTAGTAGTGCTACTTCAGTAAATGACTAAACTCTCTGTGGTCTCTTCACAAGACACGGGGAAAATAAAAAGACCTACCCCAGGGGGTTGCAGAGAAGACTTAATCCATGTAGAGCACTGGGAACCGTGTCACACACAGTGCACGCTCAACAAATGTTAGCTATTATCATTACCATTATTTTTCAGTTTCGTCAGTTGCTATTCTCTGCAATTCATTTCCCCTTTTTCTCCCCCGTATTAGTCCGTTTTCACATTGCTGATAAAGACATAACCAAGACTGGGCAATTACAAAAGAAAGAGGTTTATGGGACTTACAGTTCCACGTGGCTGGGGAGGCCTTACGATCATGGTGGAAGGTGAAAGGCACGTCTCACATGATGGTAGCAAGACAGAGAATGAGAGCCAAGCAAAACGGGCTTCCCTTCATCAAATCGTCAAATCTAGTGAGACTTGTCACACCATGAGAACAACATGAGGGAAACTGACCCCATGACTTCATTATCTCCTATTCAGGTCCCTCCCATAACACATGGGAATTATGGGAGTACAATTCAAGATGAGATTTGGGTAGGGAACACAGAACCAAACCATATCAACCCCCATGTATTAAGGGGAAAGAGGTTTTAATTTTATGAAGGGAAAACCAGTTCCCTGATACAGGAAGACAGACAAAACAGCTCTCTTACAAGCTAAGATCTTTAACGTTTGTACATTCACTGTAAAGTTTGAAAGCAAAAAAAAAAAAAAAGACAAGGAGTCAAAGTGTTGAAATATGTAAGGAATGTGGTTATAGAAAATGGCACCGATGCTTTTGACTGAAATAAATACCTCTATCCCTTCCAGGAACTGCATTCTGCAAGTGAAGGTGTCAGGAGAGGTAAGAAAGCTAGACAAAGCCTGAAGTGAAGGAGCAATGTGATTAAATAAACTCATGACACAGTGATGACGTGCATGGAAGTTAATGCTGCCAGGAAAGAGGAAGTGTTGAACATATACTATAATACATTAGAGTCCCACACAATGACAGCCTATGTGAGGAATACGGACTTGTGAAGCCAATAAAAATTACCTTTCATGCATTCCTGTTCCCTACAACTTGCTACTTGCAGCTCTAAGACTCAGGAAAGAGCCTGCCCTTTAAACCATTTGGAGTGAAACAGAGCGTTGTCCTTCTTTTTGCTCTCACTTTGTAAGAGGGTGTTATTACTCATTTCAAAAGATGTACATTAGCTGCGAACAAAGAGAGAAACCTAATTTTCAAATGTGTTACAACATAATATTTTTAGTCTTTCACTGAATGACTACAAATGTTCAACAAGTAGTACTTCCTATGAATATACTATTGTGAAGTGATACTCTGAAATTTATTATTGAGTGCTTTTGTTAGTGGCTTGCTTTAAAAATTAGTCATTTTAAGGTTTTTTTCTTTTTTCAAGAGGAAAAAAAAACTTCAGAGTGGTATGGCCCAAATTACAACTATTTTAGATTAGCTGGAAAAACAAACTATATTTTATTGGTTTTTGCTGCAGAACACTTAGATTTTCTCTCTCTCTCTCTCTCTCTCTCTCTCTCTCACACACACACACACACACACACACAGAGACATATATTTCTGTTGCCTGTCAACCATTCTCTTTTCATAAAACTTAAGCTCAAAGTAGAGAAGCTGAACACACAATTCAAATAAGTTCAAGTTAGAAGACACTGCACCAGTTCCTTTAAAAGCCCCATAAGGTTTTCTTTACACATTTTGCCATCTTAATCCACTTCATTTTTCCTTTATGACATCAGCGCAGCAGTGGTTTTAAATTTCATTTCAATGGGAAAGAAGTGTCATTTAAACCTTAATTTACTAAAACCAACAAAGCATAAGTTAAGGGTAAAAAAAACCCCACTTCTTTTGAATAAAACAACGCATTAAGGATGTAAGAAGGTAACAGAAGCTCTTCAAACAGTCCAGGAATTTGGAGGGAAGGAGGAGAAGAGGGGAAGTCAAAGAGTCATTTTCTCCCCTAACACTGAGGGGAAAAAACCTTTATGACAATCCTACCACTTTTTTTGTAATCCATTTTTATAATTCCAGTCTAATTCTTTGTTGTAGTTATACCTGTACATTTGCTAATATTCAAATTATGGGAATAGGCATAGATACATAATGTCATTACATTTAGTTGTTGAAGAAGTGCAACTCGGTAGTAAATTGTCAACATTTTCTGCAGAGGTAGCTTTTGATATCAAATTTTAGGGAATTCTGTTTAGCCATTTGTTCTTCTTCATCAAAGCTTACTACCTTTCTCTCCTTTTCTCTTCATTAATGTAAAAGAGTCCTTTTCTTCTAATATTCTTTCCAATTACTTTCCCTTAGTTATAGTTTAACTCATTTCTTTTAATGCCAGCTTTTAATTTGGTATTGTTTAACTTTCCTTCTCCTATGATATAAGCTCTATGGAGCAAGAACATACAATATACATCTTTGAAGTTTTCCACAGTGACTACTGGAACAGTAGGTACATGGCATATATTAAATTTGTTAAATGAATCTTTGGAAAACAGTGTTTACTCAGAACATTTATAGAGCTACAAGATCTTAAGCATGTTTTTGGAAGTACCACAAAGTGAAAAGTAATAATTTCCCCCAAATTGTATTTAATTGAAACATTCTTGCAGCAACAGATTTTCATCCTTGTAAAAGAAATACGTATTTCATAGATAGTGTCAGGGACCATTGAAACATACTACCCCCTACTCAGATCCCAAATGCAATGCCTAAGAAAGTCAAAGCCAAAGAAATGAAGATGCGAACTTACGTATATAAATGAACAGTGCTAGAACAAGCTACGTTTATGGATGTGGAATTTCTGAGTTTAAATTTCAAGGTTCATGAAAGCATGAAACATGTTTGCTGCTAAAAACCACTGGCCATTTTTAGATGACTAAATCACCAGTGGTTACCCTAAAACTAAGTGCCATAATAATAGGATGTGCAAAATGGAGATGTTGGAAATGAGAAATTGTGAATTTGTTTACTTTGGTCTTTTTTACCATGGCTATGAGAGTAACTGTTTTGACTTCCGACTTTGTTAACCACAATTGTTTCTAAGGAGATTGGCAGGAGGAGGCAGCAGGGTACGCAGAAAGGCAGCAGGAACAAAGAAAGAAAAGGAAAGGGATGAAAAGAGGACAAAAAGAGATAAGGAAGACTGAGAAAGTTGCTTTTGAGATCACAGGTCTCATGCAATGTCAAAATTCTCCTTTATTTCATCCAGTTGAAAAACTAGTAGGTCTCTGTTGGAAACAGGCTACAGAGGATTGCAGGAAAACTAAGAAAAACGGTTCTCTTTTGCACCTGTAATGTTCATTTATTCTTACTCAGTTTTAACGGATCATTTAAAAACTCCCACTTCTCACCATAATTAGCTATTTTATTGGCACTATTAGCAGTGCTAAAAAACAACCCAAAGTAGGTTACTTCTCATTTTAAAATAAAATGAGTTTACACCGATAATACAAAAGGTCCGGAATAAATAGCAACCAAGGAGGAGTACAGAGCTTCCTTGAATGCTTTTTTGGCTGCGAAAAAGAATGTTGCCACAAAAATCTGTTTTGCATCATCTCAGTGCTTGAAACAAGAACACATAATTTAGAAGAAGAAGAAAAAAAAGCAGTGGCTGCCACTTAGCCATAAAGAGCAAAGTCGTGTTAGAAATAGCTTCCCTGTGATATTTTGGTACGTTTCTGGGTTTTTTCAGCAATCGACGTAATTATGTGGTTTGGGAAGGTAGTGTTTACCCATATTACCATTT
This sequence comes from Cebus imitator, assembly GCF_001604975.1. Taxonomy (NCBI): domain Eukaryota; kingdom Metazoa; phylum Chordata; class Mammalia; order Primates; family Cebidae; genus Cebus; species Cebus imitator. The sequence continues at coordinate 917,954 of NW_016107815.1, read as the reverse complement.
ATACACTGTATACAAACAGAGGACTTGACTCCAACAGTCTGATGAGCACATGGGTTTGTGGGCACTTCCTTGACCTCTCAGGAAGCCCAGGTGGTTTTATCAGAAGTAATGCAATCTTTAAGGCTAGATCATATTGATTTCTGATTCAGCTTCTGTCTGTCCGAAACACCCAATACTTTTTCTGCTAGAATGCTATATTACAGTTGTGAAATATTGTTTATATTCTGCATGTCAATATGCTAATTCTTTTCAAAGTTGCTGACAAGGTGTAAAGAGGCAGAGGGGATATATGTGACACAACCGGAAAAAAAAAACACCAAAAAAAGAAAAAAAGAAATCCACAATCTTTTGTTGTTTCTCTGCACAACCTAATTCCAGAAATAAACTCCTATATCTTTCCCTGTGCTTTCTCTGCAAACTTTGGAATAATTTCTGGGAAGTTGAAAAGGAAACTTACGCCTGTAAGAATATTCAAGCTTGGCAAATCATTGCATATGTTAGGATGATTCTAAATGCTAACTTTATTGTACAGAAAGTTCTTTCATGAAAATGACATTCTTTTTCAGTTAAGAATGTTCAGATGTCAAAACTGGTGCAAAAAAAAGTAACAAGCTGTAATAGCTGTTCTGAGCAGCAAAAGTACAAAATCATGTTTTAAATATCACACAACTGAATCTATTCAGTTGGCATTCTCCTAAGTGGCATGCCTGTTTCATCAGGCTGATGGCCAAAGCCCTGCTGGAGTGATTCATAACAGTGGCACACCTCGCCCATTCATGTCTCGTACTGTCTGCGACACTGTTTACACAAGTTAGGAGATGTGAATCGACATTTTATAGCATACCTTTTCTTCTCTGTGGCCCTTTATTAAAACTGGGCTGCTTCCCAGCAGCATTATATATTCTACATAAGTTGACCCACCCTTAATAAGGAACCTAGTTCGTGTAGTCCTTTTAGTAAAGTGACTTCTGCGACAAAATGCAAATACTACTCCATGTTAAGATTCCGGAGTCTTCTGACTAATTTTCACAATTCTATTTTCAAAAGTCTGTCAAATAACATTATAAATACATCATGGTTATTTTACTTCAAAAGACTACAGAATTAAATGTGCTATTTTGGTACATGCCCTCTCTATTTCTCTCCATAGAGAGAATGTGAGTATGTTATCCCAACTCACTGCATGTGAGGAGACGACGGAACCTCCTATGCCTCCATGTCCTTGTCTGTTGAATGGGGACAATAATTCTACCTATACTGCATGGGTTGGTGCAAAGATTAAAAGAGGAAATGCTTATCAAGAGTCTAGTACAGTAGCTGGTCCCTACGACACAGTCAGTATCTGATCTGAGAAGCTCAGTTTGTTGTCAGTCACAATTTGAATTGGGTCAGAACTAAGGCAAGTGAGAGTCAGGTGGAGGAAGCTCTGCTTCCAATGGCGCACACCTGTATGTTCGAAGCACATCTGCCACTGCAGGGGAGCGATGCCCAGTGGGCAGCTCATCACCTCTCCAGAACTGAACCCACAGTGTACTACTTTGTGATACAAAAGTCATCTTGGCATGCTTGGTCCTTGTCACTGTGCTCTTACTCATTCCTCAAAAAGTATTTCTCAGTGGTGCCCTGAGAAATGGCTTGACTTCACGAGTTCATAAGGAGATAAGGAGAAAAAGTGTACTATAAATTCTTCCTGTTAATTTACCCATTCTGATGCCAAAGTTCTTCCTTAATTACAAGGACTGGTCGGATGCCAGAATGTCCAGACTAGTAGCAAAACCACCCGAAAAACTATCATAATACTACTAAGGAGAGGAGGTGAATTAATAAAGAAAAAGGATCCATAAATGTATATCCCTACTGAATCTGTGTTTACTTATGTGCTCTTTAAACACTATTGAAGACTCTAAACAAATGTTGTTCTTGAATATAGTACCTTTGACCCTACGCCAGTTAGATCTGAACTTTGACACAAAATATGTTTTACATACAGGAGAAGAAAAGAGAACATTATATGTGACTGCCATATGAAAGGCAACTTTGGGCATTCTGGGGGAAAAAGCTGTTTTGGCAGTAGGAGAAAGTGCTGGCAATGTGCACCAACATAACTTGTCTGTCACTTTAAGAGCTGAAATAGGAAAACCTGTACCATTTTTGTACTTTTGTTCATTCTTTTCAACTCATTCTAAGTTGCCCCCTGGGAGTTAGCCCTCCACCAAAAGTCTCTTTCAGTACACAACCAGCTCTCTCTATTAAGTGTACCCACCCCTGCTCTGCTATAACACTGCTTCCTTTGTACTTGCCTGGTGAACTGACCAGCCATACAGTACAATGGCCACAATTACTAAATTACACTGCCTGTCACTGCCTTTTGTATCACACCTCTAACAGGTGCCATTACCATGATAGGCAAATTGTAATAATCCATTCACAGCATCCACAGCCTTAATAATGTATTTTTTTATTTTACATAATCTGTGTGTGAATGCCACAAGGCATTTGAATAGTTAGTAAATACACAGGACTGAAAGACTGAACTGCATGGAATGCAGCCACAAACAAAGGCGCTTAGGACAACAGACCTGAATGCAACCACATTCCTGATAAAGCGGATATACACACAAATAGATCCAACAGAGAAATGGCCTCCAGATTGGAGGGGTTTCTAAAATCAAACTTAGGGACCTGAGAAAAATGAAAAAGAAGACATTACCGAACTGAAGTTGTTATCCGGGCTTAAAACTACATATGGTGTCTAGGTGAGTAAAGCCATACAAATCCTCTGCAGTTATCATCAGCACCCAGGGCCAGAGGGCACAAGAGAATCATGAAAGTAAGAGTTGAGCCCCAAGAATTCTGCTCTTGATCATCACTTATCCTTTTGTCGCTCCCCTTTCCTTCCTTTATCTCTTTAAGATACCCACATGCATATAAGACATGAAACATGAAACCACTTGAACGATATGTGAAGAGTTTACAAAACTGCTCTAGTATTAAATACGTGTATCAGCAAAAGTGCCTCCCTTCCTAGGCATCATGGTCAGTGGTAAAGCTGGGCAGGTCACTGATGAAGATTTAGAGGGGAGATTATTATTTCTTACTTTCCTGGAGATTATTATAGACAAGACACACTTACTTGGTACTCTTCAAAGCCCATGTGCAAAGGTGGTCTCCAGGTGGCTGACCTCACAGAGTAGTTATATTTACTTTATATTTATACTTTAAAAATAATATTTATACTTTAAAAAAGTGACTAAAAACTTTTAAGTTAAAAGGCACTAATCAAGTATAAGATGGCATCACTATTACAGATGAATAATTTAGAACACTTAAAGTTTAAGTTTTACCTTGTTAAGTCATAAGAAATTTAAAAAGGTCAGAGTTTCAGAGTTTCCCCTCTACCGAAGTCATTCTTGGACCAAAAGTTTTAAAATCACGACTTTTGTACCATCTAAAAGGCATAGCCATACCCTCAAAGGTTTCAACTAGCCACATCACCATGAGACCTTGAGAACGGTTGACAATCAAGAAGACCAGTGATGGTTCCACAATTTCCATACTTAACAGCAACTTTGGGGGCTGCTGCGGTGGAATGAATGTATTTGGTACGTGAGAAGAACACATATTTGGGGGAACAAGAGGTGGATTCTATGGACTGAAAGGTTTTGCCTGCGAAAATTCATAGGTTGAAGCCCTAATCCCCAACATAATGTATCTGGAGAATGCATAATGGGGAGGTAATTAGGTCATGCGAGTGTGAGTGAGGTCTGCATGGTGGATTGGCGCCCATATAAAAAGAGACAGGAGAGAGTGTCATCTCTCTTTCTAACTCCACGACAGAGCAAGAAGATGGCCATCTGCAAGCCAGGAAGAGAGTCCTCACCAGAACTCCACCATGCTGGCACCCTGATTTCAGACTTCCAGCCTATAGAACTGCAGAAATAAATTTCTGTTGCTTAAGCCACCCAGCCTGTGGTATTCTGTTATGGTAGCCTGAGCTGAATGAGACAGAAATTAGCATCAAGACAGAAGGGTGTGTCAAGAAGGTAAGTCAGACGTATTGTCTTGAAGCTGCATTTGCATATCAAACATGTTATTTTTATTTAGATATTACAGCAAAGATTTCCAATTGTAGTTTAGAACATTTTGCCTATTAAGTTTCTTCTTCCCATAAATTAGATTTTGATACTATCAACCTAAAGTGCCTTTCAGGGGAGGGGTTAATTGAGATTATAGAGGTGGCTAGTGTCCTCCCTCTCCAATCCGCCTCTTAAATTCTGCCATTGATGAAGATGCATCAGGAAGTGCTGTTTGCTAATAGAAACACTGTCACTGATCTATAGATCTGTATAGACATAAGCAGAAATTCCAGTGTCTATACTACATCTGCATCATCATCTATATCATCATCAATCAATCATCATCACCATAATTTATCAAGAGCTTACTGTTAATACATACCTTGCATTGTGTAAAGATTTCACATTATCACATCTAATTGTCTACCAAACCCATGAGGTAGGTACTATGTTATCACAATCTTGCAGATTAGAAAAGTGAGGCCGAAAGCCTGAGTAACTTACACAAGGTAATTTTATCAGAGTCCCAATAAAAAACCGTTCCAATAAAAAACATAACTGAAATTGGTAATTTAAGCAGACCTTCTTACAGAGATTATTTAAAAGGCATGGGAAACCACAAGGCCTGGCACACTAACCTGGGGCAAGTAACAATGGACAAGTTATCACCCCTAGGCTTGAATATCGGAGGGGAGGGAAGAGTTATCAGGACTCTGAAAGAAAGGCTGTGCAGAGAGAATGATGCTGTCAGCCCAACGCAATCCCCTAGGAAGAGAACCAAGCAAATTCGTACCTGGACCACACTCTCCTCCCTGTGTTTCATCTTCTGCCAGAGCTCCCCACGGGGTGGCCTAACTGGAACCTAGAATGCATGGGGAGCCCACTGGTGTCATCCACAGAGTTGGTCTTCTTAGGAACTATGCAGGGTGCATGTGGGAAAGGCAAACTTATATCTAGTGTGATCACACAGTGTATAAATGCTAGTAGGTCTTGGGCTCAATCCAAATCTATTGCTATGGACTACCAGGCTATGCACTGCCTTCTAAGAAGACATGTACATTCATAATTTCAGTACATAGTTATTCCTAAATGTTCTATATTCAAAATCTTGAAATTCTCAAAATCTCCATTTAGCCAACCAGATTCTCACACTCCTTCTCTCCCTTCTTGGTTCTCTGTGCACACTGTGAAATGTCAATCATCTGATGCCCCCCTTTTCCTCCTATCTGTCACCCTGATTTGGCCTTCCACTGCCTCCCCATCTGGCCTGCCTCCCACAGTGAGCCATTTTAATTGTGCACTCGCTACTACCCTACGGTCACTCCTTCTTTGTTCTCCTGTCACTCGTAGTATGCTAGTTCTCAACAGGCATCAACTTTCCACTGTTCACTTTCTTGGCTTCCATTCTTGGTCTGCCAAGAAATCCAGGAAGAACTGTGAAACCATGCTATTGAGCCCACTACACGTTCACGCTTCCTAACCTCAGCTGGGCCCTTGCGATGGTTCAGCAGTTTCCAATCCAGCTCCCGCTGAGTCACCTTGACATTGCCCACCACAACTGCTCTCAGCGTTTCCCATCTTCTTTCTAAGTTCTTGACCTCATCTTTCACCTTCAGGGGGTAACTTGGCTTCCTATTTGGAATCATGGTGATTCTCCAGAAGTTCTCTCTTCTGTATTTCAACATTATTCAGAATCTATCTTCTGCTTCTTTCCTGCTTCAGAGGAACTGCTTCTCCTTTCTGAGATTACATCTTCAACTTCTGCTGTTGGTTCCATCCCTTTGTACATCTTCCAGATCCTGAAATGATCAATTAGGCTCCTTCATGCTGGCATCACTACCTGTCTACCAGTTTCCACCTCTAGACCCCAACACATGCTCAGGGATCTCTACCCTGAACATAAGAAAAAAAAAATCATCTAATCCTCATCAAAACCACCTTTTTTTCTTCCCCAGTCACTTTTTCTTAAAAAAGAAAACTCTAGGATCAACTTTTCCGACTCAAACTTTTCTGTTCCTAAAAGCCACCACTTCTTACCTGTTTCAATACTCTCTGGGTCTTCTGTAGTATTTAAGTATTCTAAGTTACTTCTCTTTCTTGAAAAAATCTCTTTGGTTTTCATGATGCTGCACTTCCCAGAGTCATCTGCTAAACCTCTTCACTTACTTTCTCCTTTCTCCTATGAAATGCACTTTCCTTAGAGTTCTGGGGCTCTTTTCTTCTCTATTAGTTTCTCGCAGTGATCTTATTTATTCTCCTGTTTTAAATGTGTTTCTAAAAAGTAGCATTTATGAGATGACTTTAAGTGGAACATGAACTGACATTTTTTTATTTGGAAACTCTTTAATCTAACCTTAGTCAGCATCCATTGTAAGATGTGCCTTTTTTTAAGTTTTTATTTTAAAAGACAACGTCTCACCACGTTGCCCAGGCTGGTCTCAAATTCCTGGCCGCAAGCCATCTTCCCACCTCTGCCTCCTAAAGTGTTGCGATTATGGGTGTGAGCCACAGTGCCCTGCCAGATGCTCCATTTTTTATACACTACTAACAAAATAGCTGCCAATTAAATTATGACACTGTATTTTCTTACTTAAAATTTTTATTTTATTCTGATGAACAAGCTCTTTGTGACTCAGAGATCTTACGCATCTCTTGTGCATACATAAAAGGGAAATACAAGCAAAATGAATGGGTTAAGGTTCTCCTAGAAGTTTTCCACAAATCAGTGTCCACCTCTTCTGAGTCACTTTTCAACTTACACTCATCATGTCCTCTGAGCCTGATGCTGCATCAAGGGCACTGGGATGCAGCATCTCTTTAGTGTGTCTCTGGGATTACCTTCCATGTTGCTGATACTATTCTGGAAGTTTCCATGTTGGTGCTTTCTTTATTGTACCAGAAAGTAAGGTTTTCAGATAACAATTAAACTCATATTCTTTTCTATAAAGATCCTTAAATGGTTGGTTGATAGAAATATTGAGGGATTACACTTTTCTGCTGATATCAAGTATGTATCTTGTCTGACAATGACAAGTATATCACCACTGCTGCTGGCCCGCAGAGTTTGTAAGATGTCATTAATTGTAAAACACTCTAATTACAGAAATGCTAAATTGTAAAAAGATACACATGTTACAATCATGAAATATGGTAATTATACATCTAATGGGTATCTTAAAAAACTATATCCATCACGTCAAATTCAAGGTATTATTGTTTAGAATGGGGCTATGTTTTAAATAGATTGGGCCTATGCTTTAAATAGATGGGGCTAACTTAAAATAGATTTGAAAATATTAAGTAAAAGTATTGCTCAAATATGGCAAAAAGCTTACAAGTTGTATTCATATGGCTCGTTTGAAATATATAGATTTAAATGATTATTACTTCAAGAATGATTTATATCTATGTATCTAGCTATAACTTCATTCCTAAGTTTCAGTCCCAAACTTTTGACTGCCTACTCAACAATAACACTTGGGCACTTTGTTAATTAGTATCTTAAACTTAGTATTTTTCCCCCCAAACCTACTCTTCCCCCTAATTTTCCTTTACTGTTTACTCAACCAGTATACACCTTTTATACAACCGGATACCCTGCATTTCTGATAAGGTTTCTCCTAATTCTCCCTTCATCCCTGCCCACCCTCCTCCATCTCCTATCCTCAGAGACAAATTGCTGAGTCCATTGATTCTTCCTCAGTGATATCTCCGGCATCTATCTTCTTCATCCCTGCTGTCACAGCCCTAATTCAAGCCTCAGTTATTTCTTCTATGACCTGCTGCCATAATGACTGAAATGCCTTCTTTAGGGTTCCTTCTTCTCTGAGCTGCCCTATATGCCATTGGCCAGATTAATCTCCTAAAGCATCGTTATCACCAGGTCACTTCTTGGGCTCAAAAAAGTTCAAATAAAACAATAAGAAAGTTGCTTCCCATTTACATAGTATTTCCAGGCTTTTTTCATTAGATTTTCTCAGCAAGTCTATGAGGTCGGATAGGCATTATTAACCCCATTCAAAAGAAGAATGAGAATAGAAAATGGGTAAATGATCTGCTGGAACTTAAACAGTGAATGGATTTGGTGGTCCGATGGTCTTTTCCCTGCATCATGCCCTTTTGCAATTCCTCACTGCCTGGAAGGCTGCTTGGTTGATCTAACCACGTACATATGATTCTGTGTCCAACTTTAAAATACAATTTTTGATCAAATTATATTTCCAGCTTGTCCTTCTCCCAGTTTCTTTCCCACCCTACTGCCAGGATAATGTTCCTTAAGTATAGGCCTCATCCTATCACCCTGTTGTTCATATGCCTTTAATTAGAACATTTTAGAAACTATTGAACACGACTTGTTACTTGGTGTGTTATGTGTTCACAATGTTATTTCCATAGGGATGGCTTTCTTTGTAAATGCTTCCATCTTCAAGGCCAATTCCAAATGTTATCTTCTTCTTCAACCTGGTCTTAGTTTCCCAAACTCCCATACTTTTAACTGTTTACCAAAGAGTGCCTGCTCTACTCCCGGTGGTACACACTTCAATAATTATACAATTATTTATTTAGGTATTAGGGAAAGCTTGACTGGTACGTCTAACTCATGGTTTCACTAAGGATAAAAATACATAATAAAAAATTTTAGCTGCTTTAAAGTTGATCAATAGAAAAATATTGTTATAGAGTGAATGTCTGCATCCCCCAAAATTCACATGTTGAAGCCCTGTATGCTAGTATAGGTAATGAGGTTTAGATGAGGTCACGAGAGATGGGTCTTCACGATGGGATTAGTGTCCTTATAAGAAGAGGAAGAAAGATCAGAGCTCTGTCTCCCCACTCAGTGAGTTCTCTGTAGGTATGTTTTATGCTCCCTCTAACATAGAGAATTGACAAGCTCTATGTTAGAGCTAAAACTTATTTATCTATGCATCCCTAACATAAACTGTGGATTGTGACCTTGTAGACAGATTATAAAATCAATTTAGAAATCAAGACTGCCATTTCTTTTTAAAAAAAAAAAAAAAACAAGATTAGAAAAACTGGCATATACTCCCTGTAGTTAGAAAGGCTAGGTATTATTTTATAAAATATTAATTTCAGTTGTGTGTGTGTGTGTGTGTGTGTAATACAAATTGTGATGTGAAATGTATTTGCTATTATAGGTCATGATAACAAAATTTGAAAAATACTGCTCTGACATGTATAGAACGCTGTACATATTTTGCACTCAAATAGAAAATGAAGGAATACTTCTTGAAGTATCAGAAAACATCTTATTTTTAATCTTCTTCTGATTATGAAAGTAATGCATTATTGAAATATTACCATTACAGATGATGGGAGGTAGTAACTTGTTTATTTATTTTTTTGAGATGGAGTTTCATTATCGTTGCCCAGGCTGGAGTGCAATGGCACAATCTCGGCTCATTGCAACCTCTGCCTCTTGGGTTCAAGTGATTCTCCTGCCTCAGCCTCCTGAGTAGCTGGGGTTACAAGTATGTGCCACCACGCCCAGCTAATTGTGTATTTTTAGTAGAGATGGGGTTTCTCCATGTCGGTCAGGCTGGTCTCAAACTCCCGACCTCAGGTGATCAGCCTGCCTCAGCCTCGCAAAGTGCTGGGATTACAGGCACGAGCCACCGTGCCCAGTGGGAGGGAGTGCCTTGTAATCACTATTCCGCCATCCCACCCCAAGATACTCTTGATAGTTTATTATTTACTCCAAGAATATATTCAATATGTAATTTCAACTTCCTCTCGGAAGTATATTTTATTATCTTTAGATTCCAAAGATTCTATTTTGAGAATGGTATAGTTTTAAGGCTATTAAATTGGTTGTCGCCTACATGTTAGCACAGTGCCCAGTTCCTAGAAGGTACTTAGAAATGATCTAATGATAAAATGCATGCTAAAACAGCAAATATTCTGAATCTTTTAGAAGAGGCAGAGTGGGAATGGGCAAAAGATATACAGAATGAACACAGGAAAATTCACAAGAGAAGTTTAAACATAATAATTTGCTAATTGTAAGCTCTTCTCTTCAACATCATCTAAAATCATGGAATAATATTAATTTAACAGAACAATCTGAATGCTAAAAATATGAAGTCTATCAGGCTAAATTGTTTCAATGGCTCCAATGCTGCCTGGAAAATTAAAAAGGCAATGAAATGATTTTATGAATGTCCCTTCATAAATATCAAGAAAAAACAACAGAGTGCCAGCCTTCAAGTTAAATATTAAACATTAATTAATTTCATAAGGTAAAAGGTAATTTTGTTTTATAATTAGTTAATAAATTGCAAATTTAAATGAGGGCAGTATTAATTCCGCTGGACTGTAAACAGAGCCAGTATGTTTCCCTATAGGGCACTCTCAGCAGAGTGAAGATGAACGTAACATTCTTGAAAACACACAATGGACACAAAAAAACGTTTACTGAAGAAAGCAGAAAACTGCTGTACCTTTGACCATTACCAAAGTCCACTCTTGCAAAGACAGCATAAATATCAGTGATATTTAAACACACATGAAGAAAATCTTGACTTGTACATTTATGAAAATAGCTACAAAGATTATAATGAAAAGATCCATACATTAGATCTGCATGTCAGAAACTGAAAACGAGCTACAGGAACACAACCTAACTTTCATCAGTTTCCAGTGCCAGGGAAGAGACACCATTAGGTGAGAGAAAGCAAAAAGATTTTTAGGCTGTGAAATCTTAAGAGAGAAATCAATCATTCATTTCGTAGCTATTTATTGAGTGCCTACTATTAGCACCAAAGAGAGATATAGAGGTTAGCAAACCATACAAGGTCCCTGTGGTCATGGAAATCACATGTTAGTGAAGCAAACTGCAACAGTGATCTGGAATCTCAGTCCTTCCTTCACCACTACCTGGCTGTGTAAACATGGGCAAGCTACTTAACACATCAGGACCTTATTTTATCCGTTAAAATGAAATGGTTGAGCTAAATCATTTTGAGGAGAAAATGCAAATATCAGGGTTCGATATTAGGACCATTATTCAAAAAGTGAATTCAAACAATTCAGCAATAGTCTAGTACCAGCCAAATGAAATTCAACCAACACTTTCCTTTGTAAATCAGGGAAACATGATTAGACCAAGCATCGAAGGCTTCTCTGACCCAATGCACCCCTCTACACTACATTCACTAATTTACTTCTGTCCTGTCCGTTCGATTTTATGCTCCTCCCAAGGCCTAATATTTATCACTTGATAGGTTCCATCTATCACTTAACATGTGGTAGAAGATTTACAATAACCATCCTAGCAAGGTCTTATGAAGCCACTATTGTAGATGAGACAAAAGGAGCTCAGAAAGGTTAACTGACTAACCCAAAGTTACATAGCTCCTAATAAAGAAAGCTGGGATTCAATTCCAGGTCTATTTGATTCCCAAACCCAGCCTCCGCTGGGTATTTAACAACTGTTGGTTGAATTCGCAATGAATGAATAAGACTGCTATGGCTTTGAGGAGCAGCTCCCAAACTATGGTCTGTAGACTGGTGCTGATTCAAATTTAAAAATAAGAACAGCAGAACAAGCTTTCCCAAGACTAAAGATATTTGCATTAAAGGACAATCAACCTGTTCATTTTATGTCTAATAACAAAATACCCTTATAGACATACTTGAATAAACAGCTTCCAGCCATGTGCCACTCCTTAAATTTATTTGATTTGATTTTTAAAAGTTTGTTTGTTTTTGAAATCCAAATATTTAGGCACCAATGATTTAGAGTATACAATGAGTACTTTACTTCAAGTAATTTAGAAAAAAAAGGAATTTAAACAATGTGATTCACTACAAACCTGTAGGGATCTATAAGAACGAACAGTTACATTTAGAAAAAGAATCTAACCTTTTAACGATGTACTTTATCATATTCTGAAGCTTGTGGGGGAAGACAAAGTACAAACCATTCCTCACAGAAGCCAATGGTATTAGTCTATTATATTTTGAAATGACAAGAACACATCTCAAATTAGCTTATGCAGAAAAGGGGGGTTATTTTTCATTGTAATAAACATTACAAATTGTACAGGCAATATGACAGCTTTGCCATTCTGAAGGGGCTTTCACAACTCGATCTTGGATCTACCTCAACTAACATGCATTGTTAATGGATTATTGAGCTTGCTAGAAAATATGGAGATGTCCAGAAGAAATAGGAGGAAGTGTGGGATGAATAATTTTCCTAAAGTCACAGACAGTGAATGGTGGACTTGGCAATAAAATCTGAATCTCTTTGATTCCATGGTCTCGCCACTATATTACACTGCTTCCCAGGTAAGTAGGATAGGTTGTACCTGGGTAAATTTCCTTTTTGATCTATTATGTTTTCACTTCTTAGGGATTGCATATTTTCACCGAATATGCAAATACTATAGTCATTTTATGTCTAATAATAAAATTATTTCATGGATATCATTAGGGGCTTTTTTTCCTAATAAACATACCCTCTGTTATCAGTAAGAGTTGCAAAACCTTTAAGTGCAGGGCATGGGACAGGAAAGGGGGACAATAAAGAGGTCTAAGGCTTAGTCTTGACTCTGAAGTTGCTTAGTTTATTTCAGGTAATGAGCAGACAGCATACAATAACAGGTACATAGGCAGTGAGCATTAAGGACTATGAATGCAATTCATTCCAGGGACCATAAACCTTGGTCTGAACACTGCTCCAATCACATCTGGCAGGTCAGCACAATTCTTCCTTAAGCTCAGCAATGGTTCTCAAAATTTGCTACATTATGAGTATAACCCTCATAGCATTTGGGTCTGTCACCCCTGAATAAACCTAAAGCACTACGGGAGTTGAGTAACAACTCATTTATCCAGTATTGTGGTGAGATGGGATGTTTCAGGAAAGAGAACTTTCCAGATAATTAAAGCTGATTTGGCCGGGTGCGGTGGCTCAAGCCTGTAATCCCAGCACTTTGGGAGGCCGAGGCGGGTGGATCACAAAAGGTCAAGAGATCGAGACCATCCTGGTCAACACGGTGAAACCCCGTCTCTACTAAAAATACAAAACATTAGCTGGGCATGGTGGCGCGTGCCTGTAATCCCAGCTACTCAGGAGGCTGAGGCAGGAGAATTGCCTGAACCCAGGAGGCGGAGGTTGCAGTGAGCCGAGATCGCGCCATTGCACTCCAGCCTGAGTAACATGAGTGAAACTCCGCCTCAAAAAAAAAAAAGCTGATTTAACTTCAAGCAGCAATCATTTGTTTGATTAATTAGTGGGACTCTTCTAAAATACACCATTAAAATACAGTTCATGGTGTTCTTAAGAATAGAGAACATTTCAATTTTTTTTATTGACCAAGTTATTATTACAAACAACCATTTTTGATTGTTTGATGATCGTTTCATGACCTTCTTTAATGGTAATTCTTTTATTTCATGATATCTATCCTCTATTTTAACTCTTCTGCTGAGGGCTGAGAGATAAAATAGGAAAACCACCAAAGAACTGTAAAACAAGCGTTTTTAAGAATTTAAATGTGGGAATAATATAAACAACACCCACCACTATTCATACCTTTCATTGAACACTTATTAGGTACACAACAATGCCATCATTGTCTTCATTTTATCTGATGATTGAACCAAGGGATAGAGAGATAAATTAGTTTTCCCAAAAGTCACATAGCTAGCAAAGTGGTAGAACAGGAGCTACACAGAAACTGAACTCTAAAATTAACCACTATCTTTCTTTTTCATTTTTTATTTTAGAATCAGGTGGTACATGAGCAAGTTTGTTACATTAGTATATTATGTGATGCTGAGGTTTGAGGTAGGAATGATCCTGTCACTCAAGCTGTCGGCACAATACCCTACAGGTAATTTTTCAGCCTTTGTTCTCATCCTCTCTCCCCCTTCTAGTAGTCTCCAGTGTCTTCTGTTCCTATATTTATGCCAACGAGTCCCCAATGTTTAGCTCCCACTTTTAAGCGAGAAGATGTGGCATTTAGTTTTGTTTCTGTGTTCGTTTAGGATAATGACCTCCAGTTTCATCCATGTTGCTGCAAAGGACATGGTTTTGTTCTTTTTTTTATGGCTATGTAATATTCCACATTAGATATATATATAATATATATTATATATAATATATATAATATATATTTTATATATAATATATATAATATATATTTTATATATAATATATATAATATATATTATATATATTATATATAAAATATATATTATATAATATATATTATATATTATATATATTATATATAAAATATATATTATATAATATATAATATATATTATATATATTATATTATATATATTATATAATATATATATAATCTTTTCTTTATCCAACTTATTGTTGGTGAGCACCAGGGTTGACTTCATGTTTTTGCTATTGTGAAGAGCACTGCAAAGAACGTACAGGTGCATGTGTCCTTTTGGTACAATGACTTATTTTCCTTTGGACATATATCCAGTAATGGGATTGCTGAGTCAAATTCAACTCTTAGTTCTTTGGCAAATCTCCAAACTGCTCTCCATAGTGGCTAGACTAATTTACATTCCCACTAACAGTGTATAAGTGTCCGTGTTCTCCATACCATCACCAATATCTGTTCTTTTTTGACTTTTTACCAAAAGACATTCTGACTGATATGAGATGTCATCTCATTGTGTCAACTGCTATCTTATAATGTATGTTTTGTTGTGGGTTTTTTTTTTTTTTTTAAGGCATCCCAAGATGGTTTTCCAAGGCTAGCGTTGTCTCCTACAGACGAATGAGTTTCCTTAAGATGAATCACTGGATACATGAGATATTTCTAGTCTTTTCTTTGGAGTATAAACTTGGAAGGAAGAGACAAGATGGGAAGATATTTTAAATGCATCTTAGAACAAGCAAAGCAAAACAGGGAACTAAGAAGCCTGGAATCTCTAATATCTACCAGTATGGCATTTTGAATAAGTAACTTAGTCTCTCAGCTTCAATTTCTTCACATGTAAAATAAAGATAAACACACATAAATTAAAAAAGAATGTTATGAAGATAAAGATAACACAGGGAACAGAATAATATAGTATTCAACACACAGAAGCTGCTCAGTACATATTAGCTACACTGGTTGCTGATTTCCTCATTTGTAAAGCAGGGATGATAGGACTCATATGGTTGTTAAATGAAATAATCCACACAAAGTCTTTAACATGGTGCCAGGCACACCATATCCACTCAATAAATGTTTGCTATTATGGCTACTATCAGTCTAGTTATATGTTAACTCTCTTATCTCTGCTTTCAGCAATGAACCAGGAAGGAGGAATGTGGGAAAATTCTGAGATGTATACCTTCTATGAGATAGTATGGGAATTCCTCTACTGGCTCCAGAAGCTGGTGAGAAGATTAGCATGAAAATACATCTGGGATTTTAGCCTGTTCAGAGATGTATGCACAGAGGTACTCTGGCTATTACGGGAGCAACAATCTACTTTGAAGTCTAAACACTTTGTTTAAATACTGTATTTTCCTGGCCGGGCGCCGTAGCTCACGCCTGAAAATCCCATCACTTTGGGAGGCAATGTTGGGGGATCATGAGGTCAGGAATCGAGAACATTGTGGCCATGGTGAAACCCCGTCTCTACTAAAATACAAAAAATTAGCTGGGCTGGTGGTGCACGCCTGTAGTCCCAGCTACTTAGGAGACTGAAGTAGGAGAATCGCTTGAACCCAGGAGATGGAGGTTGCAGTGAGCCCAGATCGTGCCACTGCACTCCAGCCTGGTGACAGAGCAAGATTTTGTCTCAAAAAACAAAACAACACATAAAACAACAACAAACAAACAAAAAACTATATTTTCCTTCATTAAAAGAGCTTTTAATTTTTTTTGTTTATATCTCAAAATATGGGTAAGCATTCACTGAACTTTTAATCTAAAATACATTTATGCTAATTTTTCCAACTGGAAATTAGGATATTCCAATATCCAAAGTATTACAAAATCCAGGTTTAATCTTTACCATTCTTTTACTATAAGAATGCCAACATTAGGTTTTCTTTTCTTTCTTTCAATTTTTTTTTTCCATAAGAATCGTTGTTTGCTTTGCCACAGGGGAAAAATGAAGGAAGCAGGGAAACTGACTTTAAATATGCAACCTTCAGGCAGCTATCAGTTTCCAAACTTAAAAAAAATTTTTTTTGTACACAGCCAGTTTAGAGTTTGTTGGATTCCCAGATGTATGCCCCAACTTCATTTTTCACAAAAGATAATTTTATATTTTAATATGATGATGTTCCAGGCAACACTGCATTTGATATTTGAAAAAAGACCAACAAAAAACAAGGGCCATATCATTGTATGAGATACCACACAGTAGGCTTTTAAAGAAGAAATCCCCTTATATGTCTTTGAGGGTCTGAGCACCAAAACGCAGGGAACTGGTGGTAATGAATGCATACTTTGCACAGAAAAGACATTTCTCTAAAGAAAAACAGACTTTGCAGATAGGTATGTAGAGTTTCAAAGTGCAGGTTCTTCTAGGTTCCATTAGCTTCATAGATGAATGCAATAACCCTCAGAAGTTAATATGTTTCTCAAGTTACTTTCTCAAGAGGCCTAGGCATCTTCCTAAGAAGTTACCTGAAGTTACTTCTTAGGATGATGCCTGGGCCACACCTCCAGAGATCCTGATCTGGTCAATTATCATGGGTGCACAGAGGAAGCTGCATTGTTTTAGTAGGGACCCAGGCACTACTGATGCAAGTTTTTACCCACATTCAGAAGCATGCTCTTAGCAGGATCATATCACCACCTTTCCGAGTTTTCCTTGATAACGTCTTTGCCTGTCAGTCCTCACTAATGTACAGTTAACTACCAACAGCATTACAGATGACACTGCTTTGGGAGTTGGCTCCATGGTGAGGGCAACAGCCAACCTCTGTCTTCAGAGTATAAACTCGAGACATTCCAGTTTACTTTTCAGTTCTGTTTTCTAGACTAAAAGTCATTTGGGATAAACACTTTATCTTTAGCACGTGATAATGAAAAGAAGTAAAGGATTCGGCTTTATACTGCCCTTCAATTGGACTGATTCCTTATACCCTTTCTGGACCTCAGTATACTTATTTGCAAAATGGGAAAAACAGCATTTACCCTCTAAGATAATTGCGAAGATCAAATGAAGTACATGCCTGGATCACAGAAAGCAACAAACAATTGTCTGCCTTCTCAACAAATCTATCATTAGGGTTTCTAGAAGGCATATAATTAACCTACTTGAGTTTCACTTTGTTTTTTTTTTTTTTTTTTTT
>NW_016107815.1:869419-900489 GCF_001604975.1 Cebus imitator | reverse complement strand
CCTCCCAAGCAGCTGGGACCATAGGTGCACACCACTGTACCCAACTGATTTTTGTATTTTTAGTAGAGACGGGGTTTCACTATGTTGGCCAGGCTGGTCTCAAACTCCTGACCTCAGATGATCCACCCACTTGGCCTCCCAAAGTGTTGGGATTACAGGCATGAGCCACCATGTCCAGCTGAGTTTCACCTTTTAAGTGGGCCTGCTGCATGGCAGAGGAGCACAAGGGTAGAAAGGTGGTCAAAGGAGAGTTATAGAAAACAGGAGGAAAAACATGAAGACGTGATCATCTCAGATTGAATAAACAATACAAGTAGGTAAAATATGACCACTTAAGGCGAGAACATAAAATCACACCTGTAAATGCTTAGCCGGCTGGGCGATTGTTATAGGATAAGATGCATATCTTATTTAAAGCTCTCTAACCTTTCCAGGAAGAACCATTTGCTATCATTTAGGGAACACTTCTCTTGGCTCCATCTTCTGAGCACAGCTATGTACAGCTGCTAATATAAAAAGTAGCTCCATCACAACTTTTTTTTTTTTTTTTTTGAGGTACAGTCTCACTCACTCTTTTGCCCAGGCTGGAGAGCTGTAGCAGAATCTCGGCTCACTGCAACCTCCACCGCCCAAGTGATTCTCCCGCCTCAGGCTCCTCAGTAGCTGAGATTACAGGTGCCCAGCATCATGCCTGGCTAATTTTCTGTATTTTTAGTAGAGACAGGGTTTCGCCATGTTGGCCAGGCTGGTCTCGAACTCCTGACCTCCAGTGATCTGCCTGCCTTGGCCTCTCAAAGTGCTCAGATTATAGGTGTGAGCCAACCATCACATTTTGAGGTTCATAATCCCTCCTGGGACTTGTAATTTGGTGCTTTTGAGACCACACACTTATTTTTTTCTCTGTCGACAATATCATATGATGTACAGCATGTTTTTTCTTTATAGCTGAGTTTTGGTTGCTGTGAAACAGCTATGAAATATCACCATGGGCTCCAAAATGAAATCTGGGTACATGACATAGTCTTATTCTAAGTGAGATGATCACAAACTTAACTGCCAAGTACCGAAAATCCATTTAGTCACTTTAAGATTCAAAAACACGTAAAGACAAATCTGGTTTTGCCTATACAGATGTATGCCCTATTTAAGCACTAATTCTTACTCATCTTCATTTAAAATTGTCCTCCTTTCCACAGAGATACAAATAATCTAAGGTCATTACCAGAGAGACATGATCCACCATGCCCTTTGGAATAATTGTGATATAAATCAGTGGTGGCTCTCGGATTTGAACAGGTCACCAATACAGCACTTACCACATACCCCAAATCATACTGCACAGTTATTCTACAAATAACAGACTAACAATGTCAATTATCCAACATGGTAGATGCCTAAGACATAGTTTTGGTTACAAAAAGAATCATCTGCCCCCAGTCATAACTCTGATGTTTTGACAACATTATTTACTATCAGAAAAAAAGGTTTAACTACATAAAATACACTAAGAAAAAAATAAGTTAGCCTAATGATGTAACTTTCAAATCAACCTATTATTTCTAATATGATTGTTTGATATCACAGACAACACAACAGAATTGAGATAGAGACAATATAAATGTGAGCAATAATACATTTTCACATGTCATAAAAAAGAACTGTCATTCATTTACGTGAATTCATAAAATGGTAAACCCTCAACAAATCACACTTTATAAAGTAAATTATGGCCGGTGCAGTGGTTCACACCTGTAATCCCAGCACTTTGGGAGGCTTAGGCAGGTGGATCACTTCAGCCCAGGAGTTCGAGACTGGCCTGGGCAACATGGTGAGAACTGGTCTCTACACAAAATAGAAATATTAGCCGGGCATGGCAGGGTGCACTTGTAGTCCCAGGTACTTGGGAGGCTGAGCTAGGGGGATTACCTGAGCCCGGGAGGTCGAGGTTGCAGTGACCTGTGATTTATACCACTGCATTCCAGCCTGGGCAACAGAATGAGACTCTGTCTAAATTAAACAAAGTAAATTACATTATAGCATCTGAAGTGAACATTAGGAGATATAAAAAAGGTGTCTTACAAAAAATATGTTGTACTAGGTCCAAATAATTTTTTTAAATGAAAATCTCAGATACAATGTCCAAGTTATCAGTAGGACAAGTTAGCAACAATACAAACATTGGGAAAGGCCACCCTCCGCAACACATAACTGGCTGACAAATAGATTTTCTATAAACTCTTCCCTAAAGATTCACATATTGAGTGATGGAATATTCATGAAGCAGCATTTATGAGCTGGATCATGCAAGTTCTTGCATGCTGGAAATTCAAGCAGAGCCACATCTGCCTATGACACTAATACTTTCAGAACTTTTGCTAAGGGGTAAAATGGTAAATATCACTGTTTAAATCTTCAATCACAAGTTTCTCTACTAATATTATAGTAGAGAAAAATCTCTCACTTTTCTCATAAATCACTCTAATTGTTAAATAGTAAAATAATAATTTACACAGAGTATTTGTACAAAGAAATAGTCCCGGAGTAGTTTCCAGAATCTGCCAATCTGCAAGATGCAAGATTAAAGAACCTTTAAATATACAGATAAAGTCGAATTTTCTCATGTATTTGACAAAAGTATTTGATTATTCTTAAAATTTATTTTCCAACATATAAAAGTTAAGAAGTGTTTAACTGCAATGCAGTCATGTTAATTCTATTATTTTAACATTTTCTTGAATTATAAGGTAAAAATGCAATAGAAATATTACTGTAGGTTTTTTATATGTTAGCTAGCCTCAATATGAATGGAAATAAAAGATAAAAATGCAGTGTGTAATAATAATAACAAACTAGTTCTTAGATTTATTGAAGATTCATAGCTTTCATTAGAAAAAAATATATACTCACTTTGACTTCACAAATTTCTAATGCAGAATGCTAAATAGCTAGATTTTAACGTAAAATTTCCAAGCACATATTTATGTTAATTATATTTGACTTTTAAAAGTTGTTTTAATGTTTATCTTTTAAGTTATAATAAATTTTAAATAATCTTCAAAATATACCAATATGACTTCACATGCTTACAAATTATATTTTTCCATTAATATATTTAGATTTTTATTATATATTTACCAATATCTATGGGAAAAAGTAAATAAAAACTTTTAAAAATGAAGTTTTGAAAGTATTACACTGAAAATTATTAGAAAATATCTTAAAAGATTAAACAAGTGACACATATCAAGATTTGTTCTTTTTTGTTATATTAATTATAGTAACATACATTTTAAAAACTGATAGCCCGTCCTCTTGATTTCCATGTCCTCCACATTTCCATTTCCAAGTACTACAGGCAGCACAAGAAACATTTCTTTAACTAGTGGCTCAATGGCGCAGCCTATGTGTAGAAAAGTATAATACAGCATCATGTCCTAACTACAGCCAGTCGTGTAAGTTGTAAATAAGGGTTTAAAAATATAATACAGTTTTGAAAAATGACCAGAGGTATACATGAAAGAATTTAGCTTCTATTGCATCATGACTTTCACTGCTATTTGCAAAATGATTTCAAATAAATTGAAAGTAAATATAATGTATAAATAAAAAGCCTTTTTAGATGAATTTTAGATTGCTTTTGAACACAGAAAAAAATTTTCTATTTCCTTCACTTTCATAAACCTAAAGAAGCATGGTGTTTTGTGGCCAACTATTCCATATTTTCAATATTTGCTACTGTCAGGTTAACTTATGACATTGTGGTTGATGATCTCTTTAAGATAGTTTTTCCCTAAAAAATACCAAATACATACACTACAAATTTTAAATTAGAAAAATTATCCCAATTTAACAATTGCATTAAGCTAACTTATCAGAAGCCTACTGTTTTATGGCTAAACAAAACCTGTTCTGCTGCCTCATGTATGAACTGGATAAATACATTCACTTCCATAAATCTTTAATCTTTATATACCATGAGTCTCTGGCCAAATATAAGAGGGGGAGCTGTTTCATTTTACGGCAGCATAGGTGATCAGCTCCCATCACTTTTTTGACATTAGCATTCAATGAGGTAAATATACATGTAAGTATATGTATATTTGAAATTTTAAGCTAGCCCATCTCCTAAAAAAGAAAGAAAACAAAAATTACTGGCAAAGACTTATTGCTACTAGTAAAGTCTGAGCAAAAGTCAATAAAACCATTTTTTTTTTAAGATCTGCAATCAAAGCCTGCATTCCATTGTACACAGTTAACTTTCTTGTATTTTTGTATTTCCTTTAAAAAGCCAGGAGCCATCACATAGGAAAGTCTTTTTTATATACTCTCAACTTTTCTCCCTTCAGGCAGAGGTGGCTGCTAATTCTAACAGAGAAAAGAACCATGTTCAAAATTTGCACTCATTCCTCTTCTCCATTATTCAAAAAAAGGGTTGGGGGGGCGGGGAGTAACCCTGTAAATTTACTTTAGCTGTTTAAACAGGGAAAAAGTGCAAAAACTCAGGCTTTGTTGCAAAGCGAACGTAATCAGAAAAACTGTTTCAGTGACACTACAACTTAACCGTTTTAACTTCACAATATGAGGTTTTTTTTTAAAAAAAAACGTATTTCAATCACACAGTAGAGGTCTGATCAATTTGACATTGACTATAGAAAAGTAAACTCACAGTGAAGACAAGCACAATGCACGGAAAAATTATTTCTGTTTGGTTCACCATTACTTCATCTTTTCTTTCTGTTGCTTTTGTTATAAAGAAATCAACAATGTGCTGAACAAAATTAAAACAAAAGGCACTCAGATGATAATTTTTCAGTCACTGCCAAATGATTTAATTCCAACAGCTCTTTTCATTCCATACAAGTTGTAGTTGCATTTATTTTTTCTCTCCCTCAAGGTCAGATGTGTCAATTAAAAAAAAAATTATTTTCAGTGTGAAATTGAAATTTTTCCACTCACGATTATTTCATTAACCACCAAGATTTTACAATTTTTAGTAGTTATTTTAATCACCGTAGTTTTAAAAAATAAACTTCATGATGCCTAATGTTTAAAAATCATATTTAAATGCACTGACAATTTACAAAGCTAAAATATTAAATTTGAGAACTGTAGTAATACACCGTATCTTGCTATGAAAAAACTGTTTTTGTCCCAAAACTACTCACAGATATTCTCATGTAGAATAGCCAGTCCACATTAAGGGATCACTCTGCTTTAAAACAGAGATATGTATACCCTAAGAATAACCCCATGGAACAAATTAAAATTAAATTTGCCAGTAGTTTCTACTTCAATACTTTCTCAACTTAAGTGTGTAAAAATATATTGGTGCTAATTTGACGTTAATAAATTAAGACCATTAGAGACAGTCTTTCGTTGTTGGCCTTCAACAATTGCCAATGACACTATTTTCTGTTTGCATTTCCTCAAGCGTGTTAATGTATCTTTGTTTAGGCTCGCAAGTCGAATGGTCAATGTAAACACAGTCAATGAAACATCAGGACTGGAAAACAAGTCTACTGAGAGGAACTATGGGAAGAACATTTGGTCTATTGCCAAGTATGTAATAAGGCTACAGCACTGAAAGCCTACTTAAAAATTTTTTTATATGATGAATGAATGACTCTTTAAAAAAAATTCTCAAAATTCTTTGTTTTGCATACAAAGTCCATCAAGGATGAAGGTGGTCTGCAAGTTGAACTTAGTGCAATGTGGGTTATAGTCTTTGTTTGCAGTCTTAACTGGGGATTGTACCTTAGCTACCGTAGTTCAAGCGTAAAAATACTTTGTCTGTAATACTATATACTGTTGCCAGTGACCCTCTAAATCCTTGAACCAACTGTGTCTTCTGGTGTCACAGAAGATAATGCCAATTTATTGCAATGTGTGGCTTTTTTAACTGATTAAAATTAAGCCGTAAACACGTGACAATGGAATTAGCACATTTAGAGAGTCTGTTTTCCCACATCCCATTTTGTGCTAGTACGGCTGGTCCCTGCAACTCTACGCGGGTGCAATTTTAATGACTTTGCTGGGTTTTGATGTTCTTATGAAAAAAGCACTGCTTGGTGTTTGTGGAGAAGGTAGATATGGGGGCTGAAGAGCTGTGATTGGGAACATGGTGACATCGTTTCTGTTTTCCGATAGGATCGGTGTCATTTTCCTCTCAGCGATAAGACACCTCCACTGACAGTGCCCGATTAGGGAAAATTTTATTATAAAATTCACTTTTATCGAATGAGGATAGAGTGATAAACAGTTCAGCCTCAGGGAAGGAATAGGAACAGATTTTCCCCTCTTTTCAAATTCCACCTTTTCCCTTTTCTCTCTCCTTCTCTCCTTTAGGAAGATGATTGTGTTTTAGTTATTATTAATGGTACAAAAGAAACCCCCACAACATGTGATTGCTATGATAAAACTATCTGAATCAAGAGACACTCAGATGATGTTATAAAAGAAAATCTATTATATATAGTTATAGATATATGTGTGTATACACACACACACACACACACACAGAGATAATATTACTTTCTAAATCCTTCTATTTCTGGAAGTTACCTGGTATTTGTTACTTAGGAAAATACAGCACTCTAAAAGCAAAGCAAACTGGAGTAAATTGACTTAATTATCCTAAATATATTCACAGTTCATACTTAGCTCCAGAAATAAACATTTGCCAAGCAGAACTGCAAGGTAAACATAGAGAAACAGAAGAGTATGGCCCTCTAATTCCCGAACAAACACTAAAGCTTAAAGGAAGAATATGAGAAAACATAGACTGTTTTTAAATAATAAAACATCATTGTTTCTGGATGATGATAGTTTAAACCTGCAGTGTTGTAAGATACGTCTGTCTGTTGCTCCTGATAAGCCAGTGGTAACTCAGGAATATATGACAACTACTTGAAAGGTCATTTGAGAAGCAGAAAAATAGGCATTTGCCATTATTTATTTTATTTTCTTTTTTCTGAAGGGAAGTTCATCAAATGACTCAAAATACTCCTTTGGCTTTCATGAAATAAAAAAGTTGAATCTCAGGAGCTAAGAACATCAAGTGGAATTGGTCAATTCTGATAAGAGAGTTCGATGATAGATTTTTAAATTTTGGGGGAGTGAAATGTTGATGATAAAAGCAACTCAGAAAAGTATTTCTTTATTTATAAAAAAATCTTTCTGAGAGGGAAAGAGAAGACAACAAACAGCCTTTAGTTTGCAATATTCTTCCCTTTATTTCTAGGGTCTCCCTAAAGTCTCTTTAAAGACTTTTTTCCAGAATGTTTTTCCAAGTGCTGATTGTCAGCATGATCTGTTTTGCTGTGCAAGTTCCTATATTATTCTAATAGAATTTTTCAGTTATCAGTGATCAGAGAATCATGTTAAAATATCTTTTTCCCATTTGAGTTAAACTTCCAAATTTAAATAAAAAGTAACCAGTTTTTAGAAATCAATTTTATGAACTGATGATGGTTACAGCTTAATGTTGATTAGTTTTAAGTATTTGTTGTATCCTTGCAGGCAATCAAAGAGAAAGGGTTGTGTTTTACTTATCATATAATAAAGTGGAAAACTGAGATTTACACAAAGACACTACAAGTAAATGTCCCTAGTCCAACCATTTCTGCCTATTCCTTGTTACAAAATTTCAGCGAAACAAACATTATACCCCAATCCATGATAAAGTGACATTATCAAACTGCAACCTAATTTTCACTATTAATTTTATAGCTGAAAAACAATTACCAAAGTAAACTTATGAAACTGGAATGGGTAAACAGTGGAAAAGAAAGAAAGCTCAATAATTGAAGCATGCAGCAAATTAAAAAAGGAACCCAGATTCGTTACTGGCTTAAAATCTTTACCACCAAATGCTTATTAATGAGTATACACTAGTTTGCATGGTACATTGACTTCAGTAGAGTATACTTTTCTTAATTATAACTTTGCTGAATAAAACACAATTTCTTTTTTAAAAAAATAACTTTTCAGAGAACTACTTGAATGCATTAAGAATTTCAATACAATAAGAGACAAAGATTAATTCTAAAACGTTACAAAACCACACTAAATTTTCTTCAAAGTGGTCTTGGATGAGAAATGGCCATAATTATTTTAATGCTAAAGGTTAGTAAGAAACTTTCTGAAATAAGAACTTACGGCTGGGGGTGGTGGCTCACACCTGTAATCCCAGCATTTGGGAGGCTGAGGCAGGCGGATCACGAGGTCAAGAGATCAAGACTATCCTGGCCAACATGGTGAAACCCTATCTCTACTAAAAATACACAAATTAGCTGGGCCTGGTGGTGCGCGCCTGTAGTCCCAGCTACTTGGGAGGCCGAGGCAGGAGAATCACTTGAACCAGGGAGGCAGAGGTTGCAGTGAGCCGAGATCACGCCACTGAACTCCAGCCTGGCAAGAGAGCAAGACTCCATCTCANAAAAAAAAAAAAAAAAAAAAAAAGAAGAAAGAAAAGAAAAGAAATAAGCACTTCTATTTGAAGTAAAGGAATATAGCTGCCCATTTCTTTCAATCATTTAACAAAATGGTCCTCAGGAAGCTTACATTCTTCTGGAGAAGGCAAGCAAATAATGAGTAACGGGTCACTCCTTACAATCAATGTTACAAGAAGGAGCTTGGTAAGATTCAGGGGAAGCCTGCTTTAGAAAGAGTGGTCAGGGTAGTCTTCTCTAAAGAAGTAACATTAAATTAGAAATGTAAACCATGAGAAGGAGCTGAGCCAAGTTCCTTTCACCTTTTTAAAAAAGATATTTCTGGAAAGTTACATACTATTTTTTTTTTATTAAAAAAACCCTAGTAAGTAATCTAAAGATGTTATCACTATTAAGATAATCCATTAATAAAATGTCTCTAAGCAGAGAATCCTGAATAGAAAATCTTTATATATTAAAGTACACCCATTACTAAGCATCACTCATCCTAATCTTTCTAGAGTCAGAAAGCCTTACAAGATCATACACTCAGTGGACCAGAGTCAGCTCTGCAATTACCCCTGTCCAGGTCAGTGAGAACTACAAGTGACAAACTAGCTTTTACGATCTCAGATGCCCCAAGAGCAGGATGCATGTTTCTAGGTACCCATGAGTACATCCCCACACATGTGTGTGGCCACTCTGGCTGATCAGCACTGTAAAGTATAGAATACCTTTTCCATTTCAGAAACTACTACCCATGATATCTTTATTTCCCCCCATTTTTTTCTCATAAGACACACAATACAGGTATTCTCCAAGTCTGGGGTACATGCACGCTTTTCTGTCACAAGCAACATCTAGAATGGCTGTGTGGCTCTGTGTGCACAGAATTAACATTTTATTGAAGTAGGCACCAGTCTTTCCTAACAGGGCTGCCTGATTGGTTAGTGGAAAAGGGATGGAGTGAAGGGAAGAATAGCTGATAAAGAGATAATCCACTGTGGAAACGTGGCTGCGCGGGATGGCAGCACTGGGGGGTGCATGTAGGGTGAGGGAAGAAGAGGAAGGCCTCCTTTCTGTTGTTGCATTTGAAGTGGGAAGGAGGCCTGCAGTGAGCAAACTTCAGATGTAAAGAACAAAAGGCCAGGTTTTCCCCCTACACCATCGCTCTACCTTTTTCTCAATACTGACGAGATGATGAGGTCTCAAGCTGAAGCCCTACAGAATTATACTTTGACAGCCTATATTTATTAGTCAGGTTTATTTTCCAGATATACAAAGTAAAGCATTCATTATTATGTATAAAACAATTAAATGGAACAATGTTGCCAATCTCTACTTGGGCAAAATTTAGAAGTATCTGTTCTTTATGATGGAATCAGGGCACATCAGTATAACCAACATGTGTTATATGTTCAACCAAAATCTGAAATCATTTAAAGAAAGAAACATTTGTGGTCAATCAGCATTAATATTGCTTAGGTCAATTTACATGTTTTTTCCTATTCCTTTAAATGAATAATTTGGAGAGGATGGTAGTTCCTAAGCTGATGGTGGATCTGAGGTTGCCAGTTACGGAAGCACTTAAGCGCCCATTGGCACAGCAAGATTCAAAGCCCTGGTAGGCTTCAAAGAAACACTTTTTTTTCTTCTTCTAGAACTCTTTGCTTTCTAGTAAAGCTGCAACCACAATGTTCTCTCTCTTAATGCCACCATAAAAAATCAAAACACTTTAAAACAAATTGATGTACTCTTTAATACAGTCACCACATCATCACAGGACCCTTGCACCCTGCATGGTGACAACCGTAGGGATGCATACCACACATCTTTCTTTGTTGCCTGCTTCAATGCTTAAAGAAAAATCGAGAGAGAGTGTGTGTCTCTCAATTGAGATATGGGCACCTTTGATTGACAAGACCTAATCAGCTTATCTCCACACTAATAAAGTTGGGGCCTGTGGAGCTGGTATATGCCCAGCACCAAGTGAACTTTTACTAGCCAAAGCTGCATGGGCCAGGTCTCAGGCTCTGCTTCTCTAAACTGGTTCAGATCAATTCTTAATGGGCTATTTTCATCTTGATAAACCTCTATAGTCTTCATTCACGATAGCATTAGATGCTATTTAGCAGGATGAATTGCCTAAAGTAATGGCTACACAATAAGTCTATGATAAGTATTTATGTATACTGAATCAATAAGCTGTCTTTTCCCAGCTCCCTGTAAAGAAGTAAAAAGTAACTCCTTCTAAAATCAGGGTTTTTTTTCCCCTTGTACATGATTATTTATTAAAGGGGATGACTTTTTTTAAACAAAAATTAAAGGATGACAGGATCCTCTGCCCATTAGGAAACAGATTCTTTTAATAATTTCTACTGTATAATGCTATTGGATTTTCGCTTCCTGGGGATGAAGCCCAATGCTGACCCTGCCATACACTGTGATTTCTCTGTCTCCACCATTCCAGTACTTAGTGACACTGATTTGCTTATACTAGATATTGACTAACGGTGCCTTGATTTGGGGGGAATGAAGAACACAAGGCCAGGAAACACACATGAACAGGAATTGAGGGGCGGGTGGCTATAGGCACACATGCTTGCATATTTTCTCCTCGATTTTACTTGGAGGAAGCCCTTTCAACCAAGGCTTTTCTCCCTCATTCAAGAACAATATCTTTAATCTTATCTGTTTCTAATGCTATGTAAAGGCTAAGTTCAAGAGCTGAGGTGTAAATAAAGTTAATAAAGCACCAGGTGCTTCTTCAGCTACATGGTGGAGCCCTGGAGCAGAAGTCCTCCTCTACACATGCCAGGGTGAGAGCAAAATACGCAGTGGGCATTTTGATCCAAGCTTTCATATGCCGTTATCTAAAGAGAGAGATGGGCTCACTGGATAAAGCAAGCTTTACAGAAAAAACTCCAGTAGTGGAGAAACATTTTGAAATGATAACAATTGTCCAAGTGTGAGTATATATATAATTTGTTCTTCCCACCATATGTAAATGATCCTTAAAATTATTCAGTAATGCTGTTTTCAAATTGCAATATACCTTAAGTATTGTAATCACCTCCATAAAATGAGGCAATTTTGAACACATTCCAAAATGACGTGTCTACAGATTAGAGGAAATCTTGAGCAATATTTTTCATTCAGATTGTGGTCTTCATGCTGTAATTGCTTTATACAAAATCCACTCCAGCCTTATCGCTCAATATTATCTTTACTGCTGAACATCGGAAGATAATTTTGCAATAAAATTTAATTTACAGAGCTTATTTTCCACTAATCTCCTAGCAGAGAAAAAAAATGAAACAAGCCAAGGTACACACTCCAAGTTATAACCCTAATGGCATGTTTTAAAATTTCTGGAATAGCAGGACACCAAACATATCAATTTTATCATATTAAAATGTTGACAAATTTAAATTATCAAAACTTTATATCCTAGAAGAGAAAGTAAAAGAGGCTACTAAGAATATGCATGAAAATAAGATTCTTCAAGTAATAAAATTCCCCTGTGGAAAGCTTTTCTTCCATAAATTAAAAAAAAAAAAATCCCTAATATAAAACTGGGACTAGTAAAGATATTTTATTTAAACTGTTAATATATCGGTAATGGTCAACAATATTGAGTTTTTCAAATAAAAAATTTAAAGCCAGTAACAATAAATAGGGACTAGACATCAAGATTCAGTTTTCTGTGTAAAATGACAAAGTCAGGTTTCTTAACTCCAAGGCTCATTCCAGCTGTAAAACTTTTAATTTTAAAGATACAGATGCCATGCAAAATTTGGAAGAGTAAATTAACAGCAGAAAGTTTATTTCTACAGGCCATTTGGTCTTTATTTATTATTTATGTCCTAGAAGGCATTCATCTCTTGAAAAACAAAAAAATCTTTTACAATAAGTATTGAGCCCTCTAAAACAATTAATACTACAAATTAGGATAAGATATAAGCCAATCCTGTTGCTCAAAAATGAAACAGTTTCATTTTTACAATGGTGCAAAATACTTAAAGAATCCTCACGAAAACTTAAATTCTTTGCCAAATGGTAACATAATAAAAAAATTAATGCCCACTAATGAGTTGAGAGATTCCTGTCTTATGTCTGCAATGAATGAGACCACCATTTTCTAAAATGTATTTAAATCACTCTGCCTCTTTTAAAAGTTATATCATAACAAGGCCAAACTGATACTGAATCATTTATGAAGTTTTTACAGTTGAAATATCAGAGTCATATATGTGCAGAAATATTGTTCTGACATTTGAATTTCAGCAATAGGCAATTCTGAGACATTTCAAGTTATGCAAAACTTGACATTTCCATGTTAATATACAAAACAATGATGATGTGAAAAGTGACTTCTCTACCAATACTTAAAATTTACACACTTAATAAAACTTTAGAAGCATAGGCTTCTAAGATTCAGACCCACACAAGAAATCCTTACCTAAAAGCTTTAAATGTTTATCCACATGAAAAGTGTATGCTAAACCTCAAACTACACAGATTATTTCCATTTATACACAGAGAGGCAAAACATTATTAATCTCTTTTCAGACCACTTGTTTCCAATTTAACTGTCTTTTCATTTCTCATGTATACACATAGAATATTCTTGCCATGAGCTATAGGTTACTTAAAATTGTTTCTCAAACGTTAATAACAGTAAATCAAATACAATTAAGTACGTTTCACTTTCCTGAACAGTATGAATCTCAATTATAATTTTATAAGAAACTAAAATGAACCACTCGTAAATGACCACCATGTCCAATGATTATCTCCTTAAACACCAAAACTAAAATGTTGATCTAGACATTATGATCTCTAGTGAAAACAGTAGAGACATTTTTTTTAAAGGCTGAAATAAGTAGGGTAATAATGAAGAACAAAATGTATAACATTTTCAAACTGCAAATTAACAAGCAGGTATTGACTTTTCTTTGAGGTCAATAACAGCTCTTTATTGATCTAAAAAGTTAATACCTACTAAGGTCAATAGAAGATCTCAAGGGTCAACAAATCTGGATTCTAACTTCCACTCTCTTTCACAGATAAATATTGCTGAAATGGGTACAGCTGTGTTTCAAGAAATCAGGAAATCACTATTATGAAGCCAGAATAATCCAAAGGAATAGGCTAAGGAAGTTTAAAGTATATATAGAAAGAGTTTTAAAAGTCTGTTGCTGTAGAATTTTCAGAGATATTGAACCTTACACATAAATCTTACTACTACACAATTCAGGCAGTTAAATAAGGAGAAACAAACGCAAGTAAAAAGTATGTTTTACCAGTGTTTGGCCTCTTAATGATATTGACATATGGAATCTCTCCCAACTCCCATCCTGTGTCTCTGTGTATGCTGTGTGTGTATGCATATATCTTTGAGAAACTATGATGTGACATAATTTTTCAAGAATAGATTTTGGGCAATTTATTCAAATATAGAGAAAAATTCTGTTCTAATTGTAAAATTAAATAGTAACATTTTAGAAAATTCAGAATAGGGAAAAAATCTATAATCTTATTATTCTTACATTACCATTTCTATTATCATAGGCTTTTGTTTTTCTAGATTGGAAAAGAAAAAAATATTAACTCTCATTCTTCTAATTAGTAAAATGGTCATTCATTCTGTTGCATCTTGAAGATGGCGTGTGGGGATAGACCATGTTGGGACCATGTCCCCACATACATCTAATACTTCCTGGAGTCATAACATTGAATGATTGATTAGCCTAATCCTTTTAATAGTCAAGTAAAAGTTCATATTGTTGTTTTTGTAATTACTAGAAGCACTTAGCGAGAGGTGAAAAGTGAGAGGAAAGAAAGAAGAAGCAAATATCTTGGAGGATTTACTAGTGCCCAAACCTGGGCAAGGTGCTTTTAAACAGACATAAGAGCAAAATTTGTCCTTACTGGAAAGGACAAATTTTCTACAATTGTAATAAAAAATTTTAAAAGAGAAGCCAGGTTTCCAACCGTGATGATATTACACAATGTAGAATATAAACTTTCTGTAGAAATAAACTTTCTACTATTAATTTACTCAATAAATATGAAGACTACTGTGACTGTAATGTGCTTTTGTTGGAATAAACGTTTAATTTCAGAATAGCTTTAGATTTACAAAAAAATTATGCTCATGGTACACAGTTTCCATTTACTCTACATCCAGTTTCCCCTAATATTACTTACATTACCATGGTACATTTGTCATAATTAACAACCTAATATTGACATATTATTATTAACTAAGGTCAATAACTTTATTCACATTTCCTTGGTTTTTACACAATGTCCTTTTTCTGTTCCAGGATCCCATCCAGACATTGCATTATGTTAAGTTTCCTTAAGTTCCTCTGGGGTGTGAGAGTCTGCAGAGTACTTTTAGCATATGCTTTAGAAATGATATATATAAATTTGCTGACTTACACATATTGTCACCACTTAGATAAAAACACACAGAGCAGAATTATTTTTTGTTACAGATCTAAGGAATATAAATTCGAGAAGTGAATAAAGATAAATGCCTGGTAGAAAAGCAGATGATATTGGACTCGTTAATGTATCTATTAATAGAATAGAGATAAGAAATAAAGTCTTATTTGCCACAAAAACTAGAAGATTACAACCACTGACCTGGCCTGTAAGCCATCTCTTCCTCCACTTCTGCCCACTGTATTGTTAATAGCTAGGATTTTAACTGATGATGTATGAGGCAGTGAAGTAGGCAAGAAATAAATACTATGGCAGAGGTAGATAAACTGCCCCCCACCCTACCTATATTGCTCTCCATCTTTCTTGGTATAAAGTTGTGATTAGAAAGTGGTCATTCAGGGTCGGGCGCCGTGGCTCACGCCTGTAATCCCAGCACCTTGGGGGGCCAATTAGAGCAGATCACGAGGTCAAGAAATTGAGACCATCCTGGCCAACATGGTGAAACCTCATCTCTACTAAAAATACAAAAATTAGCTGGGCATGGTGGCACATGCCTGTAGTCCCAGCTACTTGGGAGGCTGAGGCAGGAGAATTGCTTAGAACCTTGGAGGCGGAGGTTGCAGTGAGCCAAGATTGTGCCACTGCACTCTAGCCTAGCAACAGGGTGAGACTACATTTCAAAAAAAAAAAAAAAAAAAAAAGTGGTCATTTAGTTGGAACTGTATTTCCCAGCCCCCCTCATCTAAGTAGCACCATTCAACTGTTTCTGACAGTGGAACATAGGTAGAATTAATGTGGAGCTTGAAAAGTGGGTATGCCTTCTCCATTCTCTTTGCCTAGGTGCTGGCTAAACATAATGGACACCAAAGTCCCAGGGCAGGACAGAGCCAAAAGATGGTTGAAACCTAGATTTCTGAATAACTACCTGAAATGGCTGTCTGCTCACTTGGTCAGTTGCATTACACAGTTTCAAGAGTGAGAAATCAGCGTCACTGTATCAAACCACTGGGGTGATTGGGGTTTATTTGTTATAGCAGCTAGTGTTACTATGCAAATTAGTATAGATGGAAACTAACATTTACAATCACCACTGTGCTGGATGTTTTATATTGTTTATTGCATTTATCTCTCACAACAAGCTCCACATAGAAGATCTGCGAGGATTTTTATGTATTTGAAAACTAAGACTCAGAAAGGGTAAGGAACTTGTCTAAGGTCTTACAGTTATTAAGTGGCAAGACCAAGATTTGAACCTGAGTCTGTCTCATAGCAAAGCTCCAGGCACACTCCACTTTGCTTCACTGCAGGTGAAAGAGAGGTGATTTGACTTGGCGCTTGGATTAAAAAATAATTTCTGTGCATTTTATATGTGTAACTTTTTAAAAACCTCAATAGAGAGCAGAAATTGTATATGTGTTCTCCCCTACTTTCTATGTGGAAGACATAAAGTCCCAGTTTACACGGGATGGATGTGAGACGATTAGTTCATTTGAATTTGTTAGCATTTTTCAGATCAAGACAATGTTATACAAAAATGCAGAAGAGAGAGATATACTACACCTTTGTAACCTGCTGATAATCTTACAGTATTTAATTTGAGCAGAGGCCAGCAACTTCCAGAGGGCACGAAAGAGCTGTTGCTCCACAAGGTTTACAGTTAACAAAAGAGAGAAGAGAAAGACGTACTTGTTCTCACAACAGTATGAATTTAAAGAACTATATGGGGTGTGCATTCTACAGGAAGCCCAAGTAGGAAGAAAAATGAAACACTGTACCTTGCACACAGCAATAAAAATGAGGGGATTCATTGTAGTAAGAAAACTCACAGCTGGCAGGCAATATCAGTGAGGCAATAAGACACTTGGTCCATCTTCATGCTTACCTTTTAGAGTCATAGTGGTTTTTGTAAAAAGGTCTCTTTTTACATTATCAAAGTCACTCCAGTCAATCTCTTTAACTCACCTGCATGAAAAATTTGGATGTCTGTAAAAGTCCTATGCTAACACTAGTGAGAAAAACTGGTGCATCCTGTAAATTTTGTGTAGCCTTCTTAGGACAGATTCTGTTTGTTGGTTGGCTGGTTTGTTCGTTTCAAATGAACAGGCCCTAATCATCAATAGATCTGCACAGAGCATTGAACACTACATAGACAATTCAAAGATATGCTAATGAGAAAGAAGTAAACAAAAAGTACTTATTCCTTTATGAAACCAAATAAAACTTAATATACATTCTGGTTGGTGAAAGTAGATGGCATTTGGGGAAATATCCAGGGGGTCAGTGTACTCAGCTTGAACAAATAATTTCCATTTCAGATAAGGAAATTTATTGATTGATACAATGAGTTAACAGACGTGAAGGTAGTCTGAAAATTTTAAAGTAGAGTATACAATGTTATTGCCTATGGTACCATTGTTATTTTTAGCACATAATACATTAACAATTACCAACATTTATGATTTAAAGCATTAAAAACCTCCATGATATATTAAATAATTACGTATCTATTAATGAATGAGTTAATTGGGATGGTTACTCTGAAATAATAAAAGTTTGATGGAAAATGTTTTAAAAATAAATGTTACCACTTTCAAGTATACTTAATAACTAAGCCCCTAGAAATTCTCACAAGCCATGTATTTGCCCCAAAGCCTGGCTTTGCTCACAGTTTACTTACTCCCCCTTCCTCCTCTCCTGATGTATTCCATAAGACTCATCCTTCCTGAGTCTTTCCCTGACATAATGAAATAGACTGAATTACCTTCCTTACCCTCTGTCAAAAACACTAATTGTATTTATTATTAGAATCTATAGCTATTTATTTCCCCCACAGGCATTTTGCCAAGATATTCCAGCTTATTAAAGGAAATGTATATTCTAAGAGCCAAGGGCAGTGCCAGGATCTGTTCTTTCCTACATGACATAAAATCTATTTTCCCTTTCAGGTGGCTTGAATTTCTCTTCCACCTTAATTCCAAATGCAAAATTTGCTAATGATAATAATGTAAGGCAGTATTTTTCTTGCTATCGCAGAGATCAACAGAAGTCAGTCCGCATCCAATGAATCCAATCCTAATTTCTTAGGGCCTAATAATTGTTTGCTGAACAAAATCTTAAGGTTCTACTGTGCTCTATTTAAGTGTCATATATTGAAAACAACTTTGAAAATGGAAATAAAAAAATTAGCTCCATTGTGAGGATATTTTATATGAACACAAATATCAGCCATTTAATGCAGACCAGGACCTTTGACAGTTGATTACAAATGAAATTAGCAACGTGGAGGGTAATGGTAGGACTATCATCCAACAATGTGTTCTCTTTATCCTCCAAAAGGAACAGTTTCCAAAAAGCCTTTTTCCTTTTCTGGCTTTGGGATGGTTTCTTTCTCTCTCTAAATAAATAGATATTTATTTAATTATGACTTCACATTTATATCTTAAGATACAGAAGGGTAACACAGTGCCATATGTGAATGATGACCCACCACGATAGTCTCTTTGATAAGGACTTTACTTGGAAAAACATATTCTTCAATAAAAAATTATTTTTTAATGTTTACTTTGTTCTCTTGTGGCAACGTTGGAAAACACTGTAGCCCAACAGGAAATACAGACGAAAGCTTCAAATGTAGAGCACACACACAAAAGCTACTTTTAAAGCTCATGCCCATCAAGTTCTCCACTTGATATAAGTCGTACACAAAGTCTTAGTCCAATGCAAACCCATGCTGTGAAAATTCTGTAGCACCCATCTCAAAAAATTCTGTTAAATACATAAACACTGCTGGGGGAAAAAAAAAAAAAACAACCTTCTGGCACTAGAAGTGAGACTCAAAGGAAAAATAAACTTGATTTAAAAAAAGAAAATCCCAAAGAAAGTTATATAAGTATAGTGTAACAAGGTCATAAGCTTCACCGTAATATTT
Organism: Cebus imitator; assembly: GCF_001604975.1. NCBI lineage: Eukaryota > Metazoa > Chordata > Mammalia > Primates > Cebidae > Cebus > Cebus imitator. The sequence goes on along the minus strand of NW_016107815.1, from coordinate 881,676 downwards.
GAAAGTAAATTGGCATTTTCACAATCTGCTGTAGTTTTCATTCTTTTTCTCAACTGACAGAGATGCAACAGAGTAAGAATGGCTCCACGTGTATCTTACAAACCAACTGGAAAAGTGATAGGCATTATGGGGAAGTTGCCTTTAAAAATGAGTATAATACTTTTTAATAGATTAAAAATGAACCCTATGAATTCAGTTGGACCACCTAAGGAGAAGGTTCTCCAAACAAGTTTAAATGACATTCTTTTCTTACCACCATGGAGCTCACCAATATCTCAGAGGACCTCACAAAGAATATATAAGAACAACTTGAAAATACTCTTTAAGAGCTTTGGCCAAATGATAACTCCCTCTATTCTTTTCAGAAGAGAATCACAGCTTTTTGAGATATCAGACTTTAATAGGCTTGTATTGTAAGGTAAATGATAACTACACATTAAAAATGATGATTTTACAACTGAACTGGAAGGACTTTTAAAAATTCATAGGACCTAGTCAGGTAATTCTTCTCAGCATTAAAAAAAAAAAAAAAAAAACATCTATTCAAGCAGAGATATCCTTCCACTGCCCAAAATAATGAGTAGAGAAACTTATTCTGGCAAGAGAACTTTCTCTGTCAAAAAGTTTAACATTTCTACAGAAATTCTTTTCTCTAAAATATATATGGTTGGATAAAAGATGATTAATATCAACCCACCTGTATAATCCTATTTTCTGTCCCTACATGGGAGAATAACATAAAGTGTTAATTTGTTATTTTTACAGTAGTTTGGACACCATAGTGCCTATCCAAATTCCAACCTGCACTTAAACAAAACTACTTCAGCTAATAATCTGAATCAGTGTTTATGGACATAACATCCTCTACTTAGATGACCCAGACCAGGACTGTGTTATCTCACTGGCCTCTCCAGCTCTGCATCTCTGCAGCACCTGACACTCAGCACCTAACACTCATTCAAAACTTTGTTGAATAAGTGAAATACAATTATTTCCTTTCTTTCTCATAATCTTATATCACTTTCACCAATAGGACAGAATCAGAAATTTATTCTTCTACCTTAACTGAAAACAGCTCTGAGGGAAAGGAACACATAGTGAATACTTTTGGGGTCTATTTTCTCATGAGTCTTAAAAATGACTCATCAGTAAACGGAGAGGGGGGTGAAAGAGGGGGAATCTAAGTTCTGATGTCTGCTGCAGGAGATATCACATTGTACCCAGCATACTGAACACTCAAAATACTTCTTGAAGTGAAGGCAGGAGGGGAGGGAAGGAGAAGAGAAGAAAAGATATAATTATGAGGAGGAGGTAAAAGTGCAAGAAATGTCAGTGGATGTGAAGAAACTTCTAAAATGGTTTTTAAAAAAGTGATTGATTGCCATTCTTGTAAAAAGCTGGAAGATGACCCTAAATTCTTGCAGTCTGGTGATGCTGCCATGGTTGATACAGTTCCTGGCAAGCCATGTGTGTTGAGAGCTTCTTAGAGTACCCACCTCTGGGTAACTTTGCTGTTTGTGATATGAGACAGACAGTTTGCATGGGTGTCATCAAAGCAGTGGACAAGAAGGCTGCTGGAGCTGGCAAGGTCACCAGGTCTGCCCAGAAAGCTCAGAAGGCTAAATGAATATTATGCCTAATACCTGCCACCCTGGTCTTAAACAGTGGTGGAAGAACAGTCTCAGAAGTGTTTGTTTCAATTGGCCATTTAAGTTTAGTAGTAAAAGATTGGTTAATAATAATTAGGCATCGTAAAAACCGTCAGAAGGAAAGGAGGTGGACCACTTTGGTTTTCTTCTCCACATGTAGCAGTTTTAAGTTTTTAAAATCAATACTTTTAATGGAAACAACTTGACCAAAAATCTGTCACAGAATGTTGAGACTCATTTAAAACGTTTAATAAGATATAAAAAAAAGTGAATGGCTTTGAGTTTGATAAAAACTTTGCCTCAACAGATATTTCCGCTCAAATTTCTGAATTAGTTCTATAGTAAGTTGATTAAAATAATTATGTGAGTTGAAAGATCCAAAAGACAGAAAGTGATAAAAGTTGCAGTACTCTGCTTTTATACCACAAAATCTCGATATAATGAGATGACTTAGGAAAACTCTATCAGTGGTTCAGTCAAGACTTGGAAACAAATAATTATATTTAAAAGGCACCTCAAAATTTAAATGCATCTGTTCAGCTTCTTTAAAAAGTTCTAAACATGAAGCACATTTTAGCTGATTTTTTAAAAAGCGTAAGCTTGGGTAATCATATTAAAAAAGAGAAAGAAGAAAAAAGTAAGCTTATACTACTATTGATTGCTTTTCCTTTAAAAATTCTCAGAAAAGAGATAGGTAAAGTAAAAAAGAGAAACAGTGGTGTACATGAATTATCTAAATTCTCATTAAAATACTACAATCTAAGAATTATGTGTGCTCTAAAAAAAATACTCCATATCTTTCTCTAACTCAGGTCAAATGAATTCAAATTTTGATCAAATAAGCATAAAGGGCATACATAAACTGAACACATCATGTAAAACAGGTCAGTGGGAACATATTTCTGTAATTGGGAATGTCTGCAGCTTAAAATTATCACTATTATTATTATTATTATTGTTACTATTATTATTTTGAGGCAGAGTCGCCCTCTGTTACCCAGGCTGGAGTGCAGCGGTATAATCTCTGCTCACAGCAGTTGCCGCCTCCTGGGTTCAAATGATTCTCCTGCCTCAGCCTCCCGAGTAACTGGGATTACAAGCATATACGAACACATCCAACTAATTTTTGTATTTTTAGTAGAAATGGGGTTTTGCCACGTCGGTCAGGCTGGTCTCAAACTGCTGATCTGAAGTGATCTGCCCGCCTTGGCCACCCAAAGTGCTGGGATTACAGGCATGAGCCACCATGCCTGGACTGTTATTTTTTGAGACAAAGGCTCACTCTGTTACTTGGGCTGGAGCACAATGGCATAATCACAGCTTTGTGCAGCCTCAACCTCCTGGGCTCAAGCCATCACTCCCACCTCAGCCTCCCAGGTAGCTGGGACTATAGGCACATGCCATTATGAGCAGCTAATTTTCGTACTTTTGTGGACATGAGGTTTCACCATGTTGCCTGGGCTGGTGGTGAACTCCTGGGCTCAAGTGATCCGCCTTCTTTGGCCTCTTAAAGTGCTGGCATTATAATTGTAAGCCACTGCTCCCAGCCTGCAGTTTAAAATTAGGTAACAATAACATAGCATGGAAATATTGAAATTGAAGAGAAATCCATATTTTTATTTTTAAAAAAGAGATAACCTTCATAGAAAAGAAACAGGACTCCCAAGGAAACCCTTCAAACAGAATTGGAAAGAATCCACTCTATCAATTCTACAACAAATATGGTTTGGGTAGAAAATATTTTCTTTTATGCAAGGAACTTGAAAACACAAGACATTGGTATTATTCTTACTCAGAAAGTCTATTTTTGCATTTCCCTAATGAAACAAGATATATGGGAAATTATAGTGAATATGCCTTTAAAAAAAAAAAGAATGTAAGTAGTGTTAAATATAGAGATAAAATGTGTTTCGACAAAAATAAAGGTGTATAATTAGTCCCTTTTGGGTTGCCGGATACATTACTAGCTATTCTAGCTGCCAAATAATGCCTACTCACAGGTTCCTGAGGTAAGACATAATTATTACAGCTTCTAAAAAGACCATCCCTCATATCCAGTGCCACCAAGAATTAAATTAACATGCATAGCCATATTAATTTTTTCATAGAGAGTATACATTTGCAAAATGTAATCAATTATTTTTTTATAGTGAGAGGGGTCTCACTGTGTTGCCAAAGCTGGTCTCAAATTCCTGACTTCAAGCAGTCCTCCCATCTCAGCTTCTCCAAGTGCTTGGAATTACAGCCATGAGCCGCCACGCTTGGTCAGGAGAGTACGTATTACCTATAGCTAGATACCTAGCCAAATTTTTGCATATATATATACACACATATGTGTACATATATATACACACATACATATATATGCAAAATACACACATGTGCGTGTATACACACAAACAAACACACCCTGGCCAAATTTTTGCATATATATGTGTGTATAGATACATAAATATATGCAAAAACACACACGTGTGCGCACGCACACACAAACACACACGAGATTCAATGAAATGACATTTATCCAGTTTGAATAAACACAGAGTAAATACTAGCACTGGAAAGTAAGCATTTAACTCAACTTCAATGTGCAAACAAATCACAGCTGATCTTGTTAAAATGCAAATTCTGATTCAGTAGATCTGACATGGGACCCAAGACCATGCATTTTTAACAAGCTCCCAGGGAATGCCAATGTTGCTGGTTCTGGACCTCACTTTGGGTAGCAAGAAACTAACCCATTTCCTCTTTAGATTGATGCAAAATTGACCAAAATGACAATGTATGTTTAAACTCAGAACCTACCTGAGGTGAAAACAATTAGAGGGGGAAAAAATACCACACTTTTGTGAGGTAATTTACAAATATATATATATATATAGATAGATAGGTAGATAGATAGATAGATATAAATAATTTTATTGTGCCTCTCATGAACTCTAGGAAATAAGTATCATTATCATCATTCTTCATGTAAAATGTTATCATAAACTTGATTTTCAGCCCAGATTTATAATCACAAATGTCCGTTACTGCCAGCCTGATGGGACTGGCCGCTGTCCTTTTGTCCCTACGAGACACAAAGATTAATAAGTCCCCATGTGTTTGGGGGATAGCCTTACAAAAGAATTTTTGAAAACTTATGCCAATCGTTAAAAGAATTAATGATAAATTTCAAGCTCTTTGTTCCCGAATGCCTTTTGAGGCACTTATAATTTCTCCTGCATCTTCACAACCAAATTCCTCTGTCGTCAATTTCAATTGGTAAAAGGATCAAATCTTGGATTACTGTCATAAACTTCCTAACACGTGTCCTCATTTCTACCTCTACCCTGCCACTCTTCCAATCCCTGTTCTCCACAATTCAGATCAGGCCGCTTGCCTGAAGAAAGTCCTCCATGCCTGCCACACCCTACTCAGAATAAAATCAAGACCCCCTCCATGTCCCATGGCTCCACACAACCTGCCCCGCTTGACTCTGCCCTAATCATGCACCATGTCCGCTGACTCACTTCACTCCAGCTGTACTGGTCTTCTTTCTGTTGCCTGAACATCCTGAGCACATTCTCATTCCAGAGCCTTTGTGCTTGCTCTTCCCTCTTCTTGGAATCACCTGTCCCAGCTTAATGATGACATCTTGGTACCATTCAAGGCTCAGCTTACAGGGCTCTTCTCTGGGAGGTCTTTTCTGACTAGCCAATCTAAGGTAGCCTTCATCTTTTTTTTGAGAGAGAGAGAGAGAGAGGGTCTTGCTATGTTGTGCAGGCTGGTGTACTTACTCTTGAATACCTTGTGTCACTTACCATTATCTGAAATGGTCTTGTCCATTATTAACTTAAAAAATGTCTGTCTCAGCCGGGCATGGTGACTTACGCCTGTAATCCCAGCACCTTCGGAGGCCAAGGTGGGTGGATTACTTGAGGTCACAACCTGGCCAACACAGTGAAACCCTGCCTCTACTAAAAATACAAAAATCTTCTGGGTGTGGTGGTGGGTGCCTGTAATCTCAGTTACTTGGGAGGCTGAGGTAGGAGAATCACTTGAACCCAGGAGGCGGACATTGCAGTGAACCAAGATCACACCACGGCACTCCAGCTTGGGCAACAAAGCAAGACTCCATCTCAAAACAAACAAAAAAAATGTCTGTCTCATCCTGCCTGTCTGCCTCCCCTCATATATAAGCTGCAGGCACTTTAGCTGTACCCTTAGCACATGGCACATGGTATAGTCAGTTTTTAAATACATTATATGAAAAGGAAATTAATAGATGTAAGAACACGATTTATTTTGACTACAACAGATCACTTTGGAAAATCCAGGTATGTGAAACCCACATATATTTCAGTGTGGTTTACTAGCTAAGGGCATACAGTCAGATAGTCGGTCTCATGCACTACTTCCTAGGTTTCTAAGTGTGGCCATAATTACTTAATCTCTCTGTACCTTGTTTTCTCATCCTTAAAATGAGGAAAGGAGAATTACTACATAGGTTTGTGGTGAGGATTAAAGAGGCAATGGATATAGAGTATGGAAAACAGTGTGTGGCCTATAGTAAGTGTTCAATAAACATTGTATTATTTCTGTACATGTTCAGTCATCAGCACACACAGGGCCCTGGGTGAAGGATAAAGCATCTCTTCTTCATGGCAGGAAGGCTGGCAGAAGGTTAGCTCTCTTTTGTAGAGGGAGATCAGTGGCCACCTGGGAAGTGACTACTGAGAGAAGAGGTGATAACTTATAAGGCTTGGTGCCTAGGGATGGGGGAACGAGGTCATCAAATGGTACAGATCGCAATTCAAGGATGCGAGGCTGCTGAGTGCAGACAAACTCTCACAGTTCCAGGGATGCACTGCCAGGTGCACAGGGGCCCATCTACAGTGCGAGTGAGACAGTCGGGAGAGTCTTAAGCTACCTGTTTACGTATTAAAAGAAGAGCGAGCCTTGCATTTCTGCCGTTGTACAATTTCTCTTTCAGCCTGTTTCTTTGTTCATAATACAGCTCCCATTAGTTTTGTGCCTATTGTAATTCTGGGATATTTACTTCAGAGAAAAGAAGAATCATAATTTCAGAATAAAGAGCAGATGACCCAGAGTTTTGAGTATTAAGTCCCTGACCTCAAACAAAATGAATATCTCCACAGCTAAAAGTCATATCTGACTATTAATAGTAACAACAAAAAAGAAAGAGCTGCTTTTTATTCACAGATTCTAGGACAAGAGCTTAAAAGCAATGCCACACTGGATCCAGCCTATGGCTTATGCAACCAGTGTAATGTTTCATCAATTAACTTGTAGCTTCATCAGTTTTCTCATATAAGAAAGGATCCAGGAAGAAACTTCATTGGTATTAAACGCTGTGGATATCAGGGTGTAAATGGCACTTAGAAATAATCACGTGCCTTTTCTCAGACCAAGCACATTGTGGACATGTGTTTCTCTGCTGAGTTCCAGAAGAGACAATGACTGCCTAGATGACAAAATAAGATGTCAAAAATGATTCAAGAATTTTAGAAGATGAATTCCATTATTTGTTAGGAAGACACCATAATATGCATTCTATTCTACTCTACTCCATTCTATTTTCTTTATAACTTTCTTTTATAGAATTTGCCAATTACATTCATCAAGTTAATGAACAGAAAAGTTTACAGATTTTTGTTGAACTCTTTGCTAATAATTCTGAAAGTTAACCACTTTTGCTGATAGTAGTTTACAAAAATGATGACTTTAACAGAGCTTTCTTTAGTTTCTAAGCACTTAAGTACACGTGATCTTATTTTACTTAATAACAACCTTAAGGGATACATAGGAGCTGGTTGACATTTTCCATTTTGCAAATATAAGAACACATGCAGAGAAGTTAAGTGATTTCTCAAAGTCACACAGCTGATTAATGACATGGACAGATGATGGGGTTTTTCTCTCTCCAATTCAGTACATCAGGCCATAGTTCCTAATTTTGTGGTCAAGTAAAAATTTAAAAAAAATTTTTTTGAAGAGCCTAAAATAGGGATGCCAATTTTGTTATTCTTCTAAGAAAAAAAAAAAAATCTACCTACTATTTCAATCATTTTACAACTTTCCTTTATCACTCCAAAACAGGAAAAATATCATCTAAAAATAAGTATAGTCTTGTGAATGAATAATATCTGCTTTATGAGAAAGTCACTATGTTCTACTTCTCCTCTCATTTTGCAGTGCACTGGTGAAAACTGCTGTGTTCTAGAACTAGCTCTCAGACCAATACTTGGAACTGGAAACCATTTCCCACTTTTGTGCTGTTTCAAAAGTTATACTAGCTCTCCCACCTCTCTTCCTCCTTGCATTCCATAGTCTTTAAGAAGACATCAATAAGCGCTGAAAGTTTTTTCTTTTCAAAGGTACTGTTCTGATATTTTAACAAATGATGAGTATCCTAAATTTACATCACAATCAAAACACAGAGCTGAAGATGGACAAGCCAAGCTGAGGCTGAGGACCAGCAGGGAAGCAGGAACTACAGAAGCAACATGGTGTCCACCCCAATGTATTCCTTCCACATTACTTCAGTAAGTAGCAAGAGCAGAAAAAAGGCTTTGCCCTTGCCTTCTCATTTCCCACTCCACTTTCAAACTCATCCACAAAATTAAATTAGCATTGATGACTCCCATCTAGGCACAGGCTGAGCCACATCTGTCTTTACTTCCACAAAGCCCATTCTTATTCGTTCTCCCAGACTTGGTCTTGTAGTTTGCAAGAAGTTCCCAAGCCTTATATATCAAGTCAACAACTAATTTTATCACATTTCATAGTCAATACCATAGTACTTTACTAAAAAGTCCAAAGGGACTGAGGTAGGGTTATGGGACAATCTTAAGTTGACATTTCCACGTTGGTTATGTTGATAGTTTAATGTGGATGTTATGTTTTAGCACACACCAAAAATAATAACTATCAAATCCCATTCAACCATATAACTTTGATCAAAAAACAGTCTTCAGGTATCTACAATCTTCTTTTAAGGCTTCTTTCAGCTTTGGGAGGGAGCTATATGAATAGTTTAGTGAAAGAAAACAAAGACACGCAACCATGCGGCCCAATCAACCAAAGCAAGGCTTGTGATCGGTGTCACATCAAGAAGACTCTCCAAGCTCAGACCAGCCCCATGTGGAAAGAGGCTCACCCATGGCTGTTTGTCAAGGAAGGTCCCTGTGATTACAGTCATATTCCATAGACACAGTGCTGTGTTCCCCAAGGATTGTCAAAGTAACACATTTTGTTTCCTATTCCTTTACTACTTATAAATTTCAATCATAATAAAAGTTATATTTTATGACATAAAGACGTCTGTAGATCACCAATGAACATATGATAATAATAATATTTATATTTTTATATGTTTTTTGGTATACAAAACATTTTTTACATGTACCATTTTTTTCTTAAGAATGTTCTGGTATAGGCAATATTATTTCCATTTTATTAAAGAAGAAACTGAGGCTCAGTGAGGTGACATGATCTGCTCAAGGTCACACAAACAAGAGCTAGAACCCAAGCCTGGTCCTCTGACCTCATGTTCAAGGCTCTTTCCATTATTCACATTCTTCCCAAGAACAGTCACCTCTAAAGATGTGCCCCCAAACAAAAAGAACACACAAAAGCTGGACTTTATTCCAATCAGGGCAGAAAGCCAACCTATCAATTACCTCAGGAAGAAGGGCTGTCTATAACTATTAAATCTCAGAAGGTTTGTGGTTTTCCGTAGTTTTTTCACTATTCATATAATGCCAGTGTTGTTTGTATTCTTCCTATCTGGTTGCCTAGAATTCATCACATTCACCAACCAATATAGGACAGTCATTAACACAGGCCAAGAGAAACACTGACCATTCATAAAAGAAATTATTTGGAATCATTTTCACTTTACCCGCTCTTACAAAATACACATTTCTGTGACTCTAAATTTTTTTAAATTGATAAAAATATTGTTGATTACATATTTTTGTGGTTTATGTATTGGGCAAGAGCTATTCAAAATATACAAAATAGATTATTTATAATCTATGCTTGGCAAAACAAAATAAAAAGGGTAGAGTAATAATAAGAAACTGATGACTACTAAGGTGTTAACGGATATTTGGTTACTCTGTAGACAAACAGTCATGGCATGAAACATGTATAATAAAAAAGCTTGTTCATTTTAAGTAGACCAATTTTAGAAGTCATATTAAGATTATGTTTTCTGAAATTAATAACTGGTATTAATTTAAGCCAAAAGTTTGAAGAGCATTAACTAATGCTAATAAGATTATCATGAACATTAGCCTTGCTCCTTGCTATGACTTTTATTTTCACAACTTTCATATCTGATTATAGGCTCGTTCATGATTTAAAAAAAAAAAAAAAACCAGGATTATATTAGGAATCATTTCCAATACCAGGACAAATATGCAAAGTAAAGTAGGTACTGTTATTTCTTTGTCCCCAGTTCACGTGATTTAGATTGATTAAAATGTTAATTTTTACATATGTGAATAAAACGTAAAGGAGCAAACAACTGGAGACTGCGCCATGTGCTAGCAATCATTGCGGGTGGGTAAACTGACAACATGTAACTGCATATTAAGACAAATGTAGAATTTAGACAAAGTATTCCATCTCTTTTCAGATGTATACTTTTAAACCTCAGGAACTGTTTTCAGTAGATGTCATGCCTTTTAACTTGAAAAAAGATAAGCGCAAATAAGCTCCCAATTGTCTCCCCAATATGTAAACCACATCTCGGGCTGCTGTCTCTGCTACTCCTTTGAAGTTTCCCTGAAATGTCATGTGTTGTGAAGACTGCTGTGCATAAGCAAGACAATTTGCTCACTCTCAGAATTCTTACCGGTTTCCACTGCTATTTGGTATCCAGCCTCTAGTCTCCGAGATGACCTTTCCAGCCTCTCTGTGTTATCGAGCAGATGTGCCCTCTGAAAAAGAAAAAGGGGAAAAAAAAATCAGACGGCCGTCTACAATGTTCTTTTTTTGCCTTTTAAAAAAAAAAATGCTTTCGTATGCCCTAACATGGGGAGGGGGGTTCACAACACATTACAGTTAATTTTTAGCAAATTTTCCATTATAGGAACCACTACCATAGACAGATTTCCAATCAATCACGTATGGACCGTCTACTTTTTTGTTTTTAAAAGGAGACCGATGTTGTATGTGGCCACAATGAATCTTACTCCAGAATACTGAGAAAAGTATGAAGACCATAGCCAACTGGATCTTTTCTGTTTCAGCAGAGATAGATATATGAGATAGTTGCGTAGGTCCATGTTCCCTATTTGTATTTATTTTTTATAACATGCAATCATTTCAAAAACCCATTTGCTCCTTTGATTCTTGCAGATAGAAATTTTAAAACAGGAACTTTATTTGTAAGAAAATGCTCCACAATTTTGGATGTGCAGCAAGATGCTATATAGAACAACACATGCTACTAAGACAGAATACTAAACAGTACTTCTAGTTTTAAGACGACTGGAGGCAACACCAAGAAAAAAGAGACACGTTTTCCCATTTACAGAGATGTACAAAATTGTGGATTTTTTTCCTAAATATATGGCACTGTGTAGATTGAAGTTGATATTTTAACACACAGTGTTTTAGATTGTGAACTAAATTTATAGTAATTATATATACCTCTTTTACATTTATATGATGGGGAAATCAGAGAATTTTCTTAAAATCCTCAGCTTCTAAACTTTCTTTTTTCCATTGAGATGGTTGTTGTTGTTGTTTTTAACCATAATGATCACACATTAGATCTATTCAGGTTGCCAAATAGGTTTATAAGCTAATCATGGCTATCAATGGATAAAAACTGATGCATATGCATATAGATGTATGTATGTCTAGATACATAGAAATATATGAATGTATGTGTGTGAGTGTGCGTGTGTGTGTATGTGTGGGTGTGTGTACATGCATACATGTATCTGCATGTATTAGTATCTTCCCTTCTCAAATCAGTTTTGGTATCTGGTCAAAAAGAAAGAAAAAACACAACCACAACTCCTACAACTTTGTGTTGTTGACAGATGTCATTTAAAATTGGAGAAATGCTTTCTAATAATAATAAAAAAGGAGGTGCCACACATATTATCTGAGTGGCTGTCGAGCGAAACGATCTACCTTGCTCTAATGAGCCCCCATGGATCTTGGAGATGCAAGCTGTATTGACATGCACACTTAAGCTAATACACCTAGACCAGTGCCTCCAAGCTCTAGCAGCCAGGGATGCTGACAGAATATCTCGCTTCCATCTTCAAAGAAAGGAAGTGATTAGTATGTTATCATTACCATTCAAAACGTGATTTCCTTATTCCCTCCCGGCATAGGTGACACATCTGAGATGCGGCCAGACGTTGGAGGCAGCTAAAGCCACATCAAAGCTTTCCTTGAAATTTTTTTGGGGGGAAGGGTTGGGGGGGTAGAATCATTAAAACAATGCATTTAGAACAGAGAGATAGGACCTGATGTGAAGGTCAGGAAGCTGCAACAACAGCCTATAATAATTAATAGAGTCGTCCAATGTACAGCAGAGAAATTAAGAGAAAAATTGTCTCCTCCCTCTGCAAAAAA
>NW_016107815.1:820673-869408 GCF_001604975.1 Cebus imitator | reverse complement strand
AAATAAATAAAATGGAGGAAGGAAGAAAAGCTTCTTATATCATTAAAAAGCAAAACCACTGAAGGCTGTAATTAAGAAAAAGAAGAGCAAGGGGAGCTCCATGTGTCTGGCATTGATGACTATTTTTAAATAAAATTAAACACTTTACTAAGGCTTGTCAAAAATAGCTTTCTTACCCCTAAGTTTCCCTCTACGTAGGTTCTGAGAGTAAGGATTGCTCTTCCCTTCCCTGAACATTGTTTTCTACCTTAACAAAGGAGTTAACTTTAAACTGGTAATTCTCTAAAAAGGTTATCAATCAGACCTGTGAAATCAAAAGTAAATCTGAATTTTAATCCAGAATAAGACAACAAAGATTTTTGGTTCATTTTCATATTGGACGAAATCCTAAAATTAAAAGAAAACATTTAGTTATCAGAGATTAAAAAAAAAAAAAGATCGATACTGGAAATGGACACCCACTTTTATAATAATATTTACTGTAAGAAATAAGGCATTTAAATGTAAAATAATTGGCAGGATTTCATGGTTATAACAGACAATGAAATTTCTGAAAGAACTTTAAAAGTATGTATATTACTAAATAATGGAAGTAACTCTTCTTCAGGATAGTTCAATTTTATCAGAGTAAATCTGCACACAAGAGGACTATCAGTTTACCAGCAGCTTTCCAGCAGGATTTCAGTCTGTATTTTGGAACCTCTTCACTTAAGTCAAACTAAAATCAAGTTCTTGAAACAGCTGTGCTATTTACATTGTTCCCTTAGTTGTACATTGCCCTGGTCTCTGTAAATGAAAGGAAATACACTACAGTAGCAGCTGATGCTTTCAACTTGCCCCCACACTCCATCCCAAACTCATTCTCTCACCCTCTTCTCAGCCCTTTTCAAAGCAGGTAAGTGAAGCTGTGCAGGAGCTTCAGACAGAGCTCAACTTGTGTGAGGAGCTGCGCAATGTGGAGAGCTGGAGATGCAGGATTCAAACGGAGCTCGGCACAGTCAACACCAGACCAGCTCCCTCTGCACTACAACCCTGCCTTGAAGCATGCCCCATTTCCAGTACCGGGCCCAAAAAGAGCATCACAAGGAAGAGACGGGGCATACTTTTGTTTTCAAGCAAAACAAAACACAGTTTGGAGCATGTCTTCTTAGCATAGGCGCAAGTTAAGAAACATGGGGTAACATTCACTCTATGATTACTATTAGAATCCCAACTGAGAAATAATCACTTCTCAGCAAGCCATATACCAATGCAGCAGCATCACTGTAATCTAGTCTGCAAATATCAATGCTAGATCTATATCAAAGACTATTAAAAGAATATTTCAGAGTATATTATTTTATTAGTTGAATAATCTATTCTTCCAATTATGATTCCATTACAGGTTACAGTTTCGGAATCATGAATTCCAGAACCATAACTGATGAAACTGCTGCTACAGGCACAACAAAAGAATTCAGCCATCAGACAAAAATAAAACGTATTTTAAAAGAAATGCAGACATGATGTTTTAAGTTTTTAGAATTAAGATTTCTAATTTGACACAATTAGGCTTAACAAAAATAAATCTTCTATCAAAAATGTTGATTATAATAAGGCACAATTTAATATCTAAATAATATTTATTGCTTAAATTCAGGGGCAAGGGCGTCACATAGTTTCTTTGTATAGAGGTTTTCAAGTTAACTGTTAGTTCCATTAACATTTGAAAATTCAGATTCTTCACCTAAACATGAATATATGCAAATATAACAAGCAGATACTCTATCTTGCAGAAAAATAATGTTGATATATCCCTCACCTCAAAAATAATCTTATACATCAAAACTGCAACTGATTATATTCATTTAGCATATATATAACTGCTCCCTTTAGGGAAGACAAAAAACACAAAAAGATTGGAGGGTGAGTGTTTTTCTATATTTTCCCCCTTCATTTTATATATCATTATTACTTTCTTTGAGAGAGTACATCAGTAATGCATCTTATATTCAAAGAGTTGTTGAAAACCACTATCTAGAAGCTTCTAAGTTAACATCACACCACCTAGAGAATGATGACATACCAACAAAAAAAATTCTAGAAAATTCTCAATCAATGCAGTTAAACTAAACTCAAAAGTAATTCATACTACTCTAAACTATAAGCAATTAGACAATTTTTAAATTGCAATATAGCCCATTATGTGTTAATAGAAAAATAAAACCCAACCTTACTAAGTAAAAAATATGACTCTCTAAAAAAGAGTACCAAAGCACATTTGATATGTTTGACCTAATTTTTTAAAAATAGAATTATTCAGCATCGCTCATTAATACAGGGATACAATTATATACGTTGCAGTAAATATTTGCTGAGCCACAAAAAAAAAAAAAGCCTGGAGTTGCATTATGAAACAGTCTAGCAAACTCAGAAAAATGAGAACTCACTTGGGTGCTGTATCCTACAAAAAGGAAAGTGTTTAACAATGACAAAAGATTGGCTATTCTTAGGTATCTATGCACACAGAGTAGCAGGGCATTTATAACACATGTGTGTTTCCCCAAAAGGATAATAGATCCATGGTGTCTTATGTTAAACCTAATAATTTTGGGTGGGGGGAAAGGAGTTTATTTAAGAACAGTTTACAGTAAAGTAAACCAGAATGTCAGGAAAAAAAAAATCATATTAGATTCTTTGAGAAACTACATAAATAAACTTGAAATTAGAGCCTACAATAAAACTATACTCAGGTATAGTTTTAAGGTATTCCTTTATTATTCCCTTTTTTTGGCCTTAAAAATATTAACTTGGCCCCAGTTCCAACAAAGAACAAAGATCCCTGAGATAAGCATGATTAGGATATAGTTGTGTTTTAAAAGATGATCAGCAGAAAAAAATTCTGAACAATATAAATAATACTTTTTGCTATGTATAGATTTACCTGGAAAAACAAATCCAAAGATCCACTTCAGATTTAAAAACTCAATTTTATAAGGAAAAGCAGAATTAGAAAAAAAAAAAAAAAGAAGCTAGGAAGTACTCACCTCTTCACGTAATTTTATCAACTGCAACATGAATGCACAAAAAAAAGATAAAAAGGAAAGAAATGGCAGGAAAGAAAGATCAGTTGTGTGACAGGATACAGAATTAACATTGACAATTTATCTGTTTACATGTTTAGCATTTAAAAATCACAGACAAACACATTAAAAGAACCTAAACATAGACTACATGCAGAGTTTTTTGAACGAATAAAGATCACTTTCTCACACTGTCACATTAAACAAAGAGAATAGTGTGAAATTCTCTTTTAAAGTACATCTAAGACACCATCATGAAATAAAGGGGAACGACTTCATAGAAGTCTATATTATAAAGAAAGAAAACAAGTTTACTGTTCCTCTCTTCTAAGAATGTACCATTGAAGAGGTTTTGTATATACAAGTTTTCAGGATGTTTCTCTATTTGGAATCTTGACAACTGATTTCAGATTTTACCTACAAATGAAAATGATTAATAGCTCATGCTTTGGTTCCAATAAGTATTTTAAACAACAAACTATACTATGTTAGTTAATGTTATACTTGTACCCACTCTAGTTATAAGACTGCATTTGGAGGCAATGTTATTTTAATAGAAAATAAAGTATGCCAGGATAGATAAAACTTATTTAGAACATAGTATCAAAAATTCACTATCCTATGAACTTTTGTGTATGTAAGAGTCAATTCCTAGGTATTTGTTTTGCTTAAGAGGCTACTGCAATCACGTGGCATGTTTTCATTTTAATTTTTGAATGGTTTCTTCATTTTTCAATTTTCTCCATATTGTAAAATGGCAATGAGCTCTTACTTCATTTATACTGCAGTCTGTTTTCACTAAACTCAAATAAAAATCACTCCTTACTTGTTAGTAAATTCTCCTATGATAACATTTGAATTCTTTTATTTAGAACATTTTTCTATTTGCCTTAAATATAACAGACAAAACAAGCTGCTTAACTCTTCAGGAACTAAAATAATTATATAACCATATATCTAGCTCATTGCGTGTGTGTGTATTTGACACTATTCTAAACTACAAATATTGTGTAAGTGAGATGACGACCACAGTTTTTGCAATGACTAAAAATGGAAACCTATGTTGTAACAGACTAAACCACATTCTAGGTTTGAAATTTGCATCCTCAGCAATTCAGGTCTACAACTGATAATTTTTAAACATCCAAATATCTGTAACATCTGTTATAACACTTGACATATGCAGGCCGATAAATTAAATGATTGCTTTGGGAGAAACGTGCCATGAATTGCTCACTCACTATAAGTCTCTCTAAAAGTATCATGTTTACTATAGCCCGGATATCTCAATGCTTAATGCTGTTTTTATCCTGAATTCAAGGAAGGCAGAGTGCATTCCAGCTTATTCTGTTATTTCATTTGTTATTAAAAAAAATATTTTGAGTACCAAAGAATAAGATTTTAAAAAACTGTTAAGAATCCTTTATAAAAAGGGTACAGAAGTTAACATGCAATGTCTCACAGCACATTCAGTGAAAATGAAACTTTTATTATCATCGTTTCAAAATAGACAAGTTGTCTTTTATTTTTAATTAACACACTCATTCTCTCAGCAACCATCCAGTTACATACAAGTACATCATCTTGCATTTCACGTTAAAAGTTATCATTCTTCCCCAGGAGAAGCAAAAATTTAAACTAAAATACCTGGCCTATCATATATCGGAATCTTTCTCTTTGCTATCCCAACATCATGGGAGAAAAAGGCAAACATTAATTCTCAGAAAGAGACGATCTGGGAATTGATCGGCCAGCTATCTTTTCTTTCTGGGGGCACTATTCTTCGGTTGACTATGATACTTAAAGGGCCAAGGTTTAAAACTACTCTTCAGCAATAGAGACCATTTGGGGCATGCCACCCTGCCATAATCAATGAGTGTTTAAAAATGCTACCCATTTGTTTTTTCAATAGGTTCCAAACAAAAAACGTTCTATCTTGTTTGTGCTGCATGGCTGCATTCAAGCTCCACACCGGATTTGTAGCTAAGCTAGGTAATGGGAGGGTTTTCATCTTTATCTTTTTTTTTTTTTTTGGTTAGACCGAGAGTTATTCATTCAAGTAAACAAAAGATGGTCTATTTTTGAAAATTAACAATGCTTAGACTAGACTGTAAATTGTGATTTCGTATTTTCCCGAGTTACCAGCTCCACCATAGGCAACATGAGAGTGTGCAATACCACCATGTTGAGTTATGATAATCAACATCTTTTTTGAAACAAAGATTTTTTTTCCCCCAATGCAGAATTTGATACAAGAGGTAATCTGTTCCTTTGTGGGCTGAAAAAATCTGGTTTACGCTGGTTTGAACCAGTGGAATCTCTTGTGGTTAAGCCTTCTGCTGTGACTAAAATCAAAACTGCACTGCAGAGCATGTGAGGGTTCATGCGCGCGCGCGCGTGTGTGTGTGTGTGTGTGTGTGTGTGTGTGTGTGTGTGTGGTGCGTCACGTGACCCCCAGAACTACCGAATTTTTTTTTAAACCTGATAACGCGACTGCCGTCTCTGTCCGCATACAGATAACGAATAAATGCTGAACTCTATTAAACGCCCTTTACACATTATCGTGGGTCGAACATACAATTTTCTGAACTTATGATGACAGTCTATTTATTTTGCTATAAACCCTCAGCACGTAACGAACAGATTTGTGCCTGGTAATGATCTGCTCTGCCAGGGCTATATGAAATGATACCGACCTTCTTTAGATCTTGGGGAATTAAATTGACCGACTTCACCCCCTGGTCTGTAGCTGAAGTTTGACACACTTTATGCACAGCAAGCCCAAATCAGAACTTAAGAGAACCTCGTATTAAAAAATTAAGCAGTCATTATCTGCTAAATATTGCTTTACCACAAAACTTTTCACACATTTGGAAATAGTCTACTCTTTATATTTTGAACTCTCTATTTAGGATTTATTCAAAGTCACTGATCAATATAATTCTGCATACAGAAACAGAGTATTAGGGTTCAAAACCAGAGCTTGGAACAGTTTACTTGGCCCATTATGACACTTCACTATGAAAGGCTTTATGATTTTATTCTATAAGTTGTGTTTTCCCTTTTATGAGAATGGTTCTCATGAAATGCAATCAAGTTAGGAACTATTAATGTTTCCACTCTAAATACAACATCACTACATTCAAGAACTCAACTCTTTCAAAGAAATAAAATGTTGCCACATAGAATAGTAAATACGGTATTTTCAAAGAACAGAATGATATTGCTTAAGACAATAGTCCTTGGAAAGCTGATAGCCCAACAGTACTCGAATGTGCAAAGAAGGTAATTTTCTTGTCCCTTCTTTGTAAATCAAGCATAAGCTATATTTGATTGAATGAAATGAATATGAATCAGAAATGAATTTATACAAAGCATTTAATTTGGAATTAAATGCAAGGTGTACTGTATGAGGGACATTAAAAATGCTTTTGAAAAAATTTTCATTTCTGAATTTTTAACATTTCTGATCATGGCAGAAATGTTTATGTACCTAAGAGTAAATTAACATACTTTATAGTTAATTGGCAGACTATAATTATATGTATTAACAGTCAGGTTTCAGATGCCTAAAAAACCGCATTATAAATTACCAGAATGAGACATAATAGCTATTGTATTCATATTGTTGAATCTTCACAAAGAAGCAACTATAAGGAGGATGTATATGTTACATTAAAAATTCCTAGCCAGTATTTTATCTCTATAATCATTGCTCTTAATTCCTTATTTTCCTATTTCGATATATATTTTTAAACTGACAGATATATCCCTTGGCAATGAAATGAATATTGCTATTTTTAATCTCGTTTTATCTCCAAGTTTTATCCATATATTAAAAGTTTATCGTAAGTATTCCATGAACAAAAAGTTCTGAAAATTAATTTATTAGCAAATAACTTAAAAGTACACTTATTTGTAGAAAAAACTCTTCCTAACCACTGAGCTACAAAAATTAATATACAGAGTCAAAATCTTTTCTTTCTTTACAGAAAGAGATTCTGTTTTGATTCTATATTCTGAATGAATGTTGATGTGGAATAAAAAAGTTATTCTCAAGTGACCATACCTAGTTAAGGATGTGTTTTAGTTTGAGGGATTTTTTTCCTATATTATGACAAAGAGCCTTAAAACAAAATGCAATGATTTCATAAGATACGAAAACTTTGCTACATTTGGTAACCAAATATCCAAAAAGTTAAGTGTGGTCTCTTTGAACTTTTACACCTCATTCAAATTTTAGATGGAAAAGTTCACACAAGTAATAATCTAACAGTACATATTCTCATGCCTATAATTTATCATACTCTATTTATTGAAGTGACAGTTCCTTACAACTAAACTTCAGGTTCTCCAAGCACTTTCAGAATTTGTAAGTTTGATTTATACAAGTCCAGGGGAGATCTCTGCATAATCACTTGAAAGTGACAGGAATATAATTTGAAAAATTCAGAAAATATGAACTCAATCTATTTTTGTGGAACAGTTTTCTTTAGGCATAAAAAAATCACACTTATATGTACGCAAGGCAGATGTTTTAGGCATATAAAATGTCCATTAAGAGAAGTGAACATGTTTGAAAAAAAAAGGGATCCCTGTCATAGAACTACAACATCCATTACAATAAAGGAGTCTGAGTTAGACAGGCACACCCCCTTCCTTTCTATTTCCTCTACATTAGGCAGTAGTTTCAAATGAAGGAAAGATCTATAGCTTTTTAAAGAACTGACATGGGAACTACGCAATTCAGTTTTTTGCAAAAAAGATAATGCTTTTTTTTTTTTTGCAGTAGATAGGAAATAAAATTATGATTCATTCATTCAAGAGGTATGAGAAATATAAATTTCACTTTAAAAAAGGGAGAAAATATTTTTTCTCTCATCCTCACATTATTTAATCTATTATGAGTAAAACCCCTTTATCACATCACCCTTTTATGTTTGATGTGCTATTTTTTTTTCCTTTAGCTATTCTCACATTTCAATCAGGGAAGCTGAAATCCCAAGTCAAATCTGAACGTGTTCACATTTCTGAACTCAAGCTGATAACATCCAAATAGTGGAGGAGGTAAGATCTTTCCAAAAACAAACATAATCAGCTCAGTCATTCTTCTCTCTTTTTTGGGGGTGGGTAGTGCCCTTAATTGCACAGACCACATCCTGGTTATAGTTTATAGTATAATAGATAGCAATGCCATTAGCATAGATAGACCTACAATATCATCTATTTGAGATGGTAAATACAATTATGCAATTTTCATAATATATATCAATATATGATGTTTCACTATCCTATTACAATTTTGGTTTACCCAGTGACTGATTTATGTTCATTTTCATTTAGATAGAGTAGACTTTTACAATTCTTGCCAAAGTGGCATTGGTAACCATGTTCAGGTCTTGCTTCTGAAGGTCCCTATCACATATTTTTTTTAAAAGAAAATCTGTCATTAGAATTTTTTGAGAGATTTTAAAAGTCATCTCTACACCAAGATTCTTAAAACCTTTTCTTAGAGTTGTATATAGTATCTACACAAATTAATGAAGTCTGCAGTGTTCATTCAAAGAAAGAGGCAGGACATTAATTAGACTCATGACACTACTGTATGATCCAATGAGAACTGACAGCCAAGTTGTAAAGCCCTTTTAAGAAGAAATTGTATCTTATTTTTGGCCTATGCAGATCTTAAACTGCAAAAAGGCTTATCCTATTATTATAATATTATTATTATTATGACTAATATGGACAGAAGCAGGTCCTCTATATGGGTATCCAAGTTCCACACTGGTGCTTACAATTTGCATTTTGGTGAATGTATTTTTAAGAAGCCACACAATAGGAGATTGGGCTGCCCTGTTGAATTTTGAAAGCTCACTTTCATTTGTTTTGCTGCAAGTGTTGATTTAATTATACTGCATTATTATCAAAGCTGTATTATGTACTTTTTTATTCCTTTTACATGTGTTTGAGGTGAAGACCTTGGCTTTGTCTGCAAACGGTGTGTTTCAAGTTATTCCTTAAGTACTAAATAATAAAGAAAAGAGAATGAAAGATTTTTTTAAAAGATAGCAGACAGTGATCACAAGGTAAAGGGTTAAATGTAAGATCTCTAAGAAACATTTTGAAGTTGATTAAGACTCCAGCTTTGCATTAAACAGTATCGCTTCCACATGAGTTGCTGCTAATACTGCTAAGGAGCAGCTTGAGAGCCCAGTGCGCCAGTGACCTCCTTCACCCTCCAGCCACCCACCGGGCCTTCCTGATTAGCATTCTACCTGGTTCTCTGAGGAATTCCCATCATCCCCCAGGAGCTCATTCCGTACTTCGTCACTGTAGGCGATCCGTGACCTTTTCTATAAAACAAAACAAAAAGGGAGAGAGTGAGAGGAACGTTAGAAAGTAAAGGCTTCGAAGCTTTATTGGTATCAAGGCCCATCTCAAACCTCGAGAGCCCCCTAATGGAAACCTATTGGCTACAATCTGCACAGCAAAGTTGTGTAAAGTTCCTGAACTTGAGAAGTTTCATGTAAATTAGTTTTAAAAATGCCAATAATGAAAGACAACTGCATGGTGTAAGTATTTCGTTAATATTCATAAACGGATCCAAACTTGTATGTTATTTTCATACTTCACCATTCAAATAAGACGACTAAGCTGAAAGAAATACAGCTATATAACTGTATGTCTGTAAAACTCACTAGATTGTATTGTACTTAAGACAGGAGTATGTTTTTTTTTGTTTTTTTATTGTGGCAGGAAATGGACATTACAAATCTTTCAATTTAGGTCTTTAAAAGTCTCTAATACTAGGTTAATAATTATATCTCCAACTATACTCTGCAATGCCTAGAATAGCACATCTACATTTCTTTCATTATTGTAATGTTACTAAACCAGAAAGAAAGGGAATCTAAAAGCCCATCCCCCGTACAAACAATAATTTAAATGTCTCCTAGTTTTCTATAAATAATGGCCTAAGGAAAAGTAATGAAAGTGTGTGTGCATGCATGCGTGCATGTGTATGTCTGGTAAAAGAAACTATATTTCCCAGTCACAGTAAATAAAGTCAAGTAGGTTATGAGTCAACTTTTCACAGTCCCAGTAAATAAAGACAAGTGGGCTATGAGTCAGTGTTTAACACACTGAAAAAATGTGTTTTACAAGAAATGTACCCTTCTCCATAAAGTCAGAGGGACATGTCTGCAAGCAATTCATAAATTATCTAAATGTATACACACTTGGAAAAGCTAAAAGATTGAAAATTGGTTGTGAAGCTAAAGTGTGGTCCTCGGATTCCACTTCAGTATCACTATTTCAGGTCTAAATTCAGGTTTGCAAGTTACTTTGTTGTCTTTTCTGCTTCAGACTTCACTAAGAAAACAACTCCATTAAAAAATGGCAGCTGGAAAACCGTAATCTCGTCCTCACTTGGGGTCTACAATTTGGTACTTACAATTTCGTACCTATTCAACTGTAATCTGAAAAAGTATTGTAGTTTAAAAGGACTATCCATAATTTAGGAACAGATGTCAACAATATGATTTTTAAATTAGATTTTAAACTAGTGAATTAGCAACGCTGCTTGACCACACAGAGATCATAATACCTTAAACATCAAACATATTATATTTAAATATAAAAGAACCTTAGACAAGAACAACCAATAGACTTTAAATCATTTTGAAGTTACAACTTTTCCCAATTGGGGTTCCTTATCTTAACCACAAAACACAGAACTTATTTCAGTGACCATTTTATCAATTCTCCCAAGGATGGTACATAAGAAAAAATTTAGTTCATTACATATAGTTGAAGGCAAGGTGTAAGTCTCTGGCAGAATCCAGTTGAAAAAGCCTGAATGGAGTAGAAATAAAAATAAATAAATCTGGAGACTCGTTGGCTTTTTAGTGAAAAAAAAAAAAAAAAAAAAAATCAGTTTCATGGAATCCTAAAGGTAGCACTGGTTAAACTGACACTGGAACACTGGGGTCCTGACTCACAGCTAAGTGCTCATTCTACTATACAAAATTTTCTCTTCATTCTATTACCTTTAGAGTGACCCAGGATAAAAGCACAAGAATTGCAAAATGTTTTGATATTAAGGAGACAGTGGCATCCACTCCCTGTACTGAGTCTCCACTCCAAACCCCATTTTCCTGCCACAAATGCATATCTTTTACCTTGGCTAATGCAATAACTCTATAAGTAGATAAATAAAACCAACAATGTTGCAGGGAGGAGGACAGAGTAAAGAAGTCAAGTCCTTAGCGTGAAGTCGGTAAAGATACCGATACCAGATCTCTTGACAATTCAGTAGTGACCCAACTCAGTCATTTGTGAACAGGCCAGACTTTTTACCATCACAAGCAGCATATATTAAGCCTGCTTCTCTTATTGTATTTACTGAAGCCATTATTAATTAGCTATTTCTATTGACTTCATACCGAATTGCATTTAAAAATGCTAAATTATTAGGGCAGTCCACTTCATGGCTTTAATACAATATTTAGATCAAGCCAAAGCTTTCTTTTGCTCATTTGGAAGTCCCACTACAGTAGTTTCAAACTAGCTAAGCAAAAGTATTTTACAGCATTAAAGGAAATGAGAACCCTTAAACAGGCTGTGGTATCAGAGCTGCCTTTTTAATTATTCATTTCATCACTATGGGGGACTAAAACATTCCACAGTATGCAAGAGTATCATATGGAGATTGTTTTTGTTTTTCCCTTTTTTCACCAAAATACCAACAAATTGGCATAGATTGTTCAATTACATTATATTCTTATTTTGATTTACTATACTTCAAAAGGAGAAAATTATAAATGTGTATCCCTACATATTTAATCTTGTTTTGGTTAGAATCCACTGCTTTTAAAAACCAGCAATTAAGAGTGTACATGCTCAGCAACAGAGGAGAACCAAGGCTGAAGGGTGGTCCCTATAAATGTCATTTTTTACCACTGGGATGGTAAAAACTCGTTGTTTGGATGGCTTTCTGGATATAATTAAGCAAATGATATGCTGAGTTTAACAAAGTGTTCTCTGACGGGACTCACTTTTCTTAAGGAATGAAAAGACAACTCATTTCAAATATCAGAAATAGTTCTGTCAAACATGACACAACAATACTGAAAACTGAACTCTTTACATGTGTTTCGTTTTCCAAAAATAAAACAAACCAAGACTTAAAAAAAAAAACAACTAAGAATTATATTTAGATGCCCAATATGGGTATTTTCTTATAATTTTTCACAACTTGAAATTTTAAGTGACCAACCATAATGTACACCGCAAGATCATCACTAAACTAACTGAATACCAAAAAAGGGGCAAAGTCCTTTGAATGACAAACTGCTTATTTTATGGATCATTTTCCTCTAAAACATCAATAAATTATGTTATCTTTTATGGAATTACTTTAAAAATCTCATGCCACATTACCAAGTACCTACACAATAATTTAATTTGGAAGATTCAAAGTTAATGAAACTGAAGCATTTACTGTATCTCGATAAATTTTACTAAAATATTTTTACTTTATTATCAACAGTATAAAATTTGTACTTTAGCCAAATGCAAACATGAGAATTTGAGCTGGAAATGTCACACATTCAGCTACAGTTTGAAGGAACCCAATTCATAATGCATTTTATAAATAGTTAATGACTTCTATACATAAGCTAACCAGGCAAATCAAGAAATTGTCAACATTTTTAGTCTTAGTTGTCAGTTACCACTGTCTACTGGTGCTTTATATGTGGCTTCTGGAGAAGACAGAAGCTCTATGCAGTTTGTAATCTACTGCAATTTCTGGTCTGTACCATAAGACTGGAAAAGCTTCGGCTGACAATATTTGCCACACACACACACACACACACACACACACACCCCACACACATATGCAGAGTTAAATACAAACGTACTCCACACTTTTAATTGTGCTTGTGTAAAGCCTACTCTTAACTTATACCCTTTGGTGGACTAGACGGTTAAAAAGAAAATCTACAGACCATATATGAGCTACAGAAAAAATGTGACAAATAAACAACTGATTGTTACCTCTAACAAGTTAGATGCACAAGTTTCAATGGCTATTTGAAACTGATGACACAAGTGAGTTATGAATGCGAGAATTTCAAATTCAAAGCAATTTTCAACTTTCACTTGGTACATGAACAGGTCTTTTGCATACTGATTGGCTGATTTTCTTAAAGCCAAGTTCAAACAGATACACTTGCTCAGTTCTGTCTGGAAATTTGGCTTGAAATAATCTTTCTACTTGACCCAAGCCTTGACATTTCCCAACTGAACTGAATGTGTTCCTGGACAGGCACCGCTAAATTAGAAACAAAACGAATTAACTTAGCTTAAACTAATTAAAAACTGTGATCAGTGGTACCGCCTCCTGTATTCTACATGTGAAATAGAGTATATGTAACCAGAATGAGGATTCTACAGCCCAGAACTAGCAAAAGCATAACAATGAAGTTGGTTTATTACTAAAGCGTATATGAGAATTTAATTTCCATGGCGTGCACATGGCAAAGCAATTGCTTAAATTGCCTCACCTGGGAATTTAATACAATGTTATCATCAGACCAGCCACATTGTAAATAGATTTATAATGCTTTCCATGTGCTGTACTCTGTTGCATATGAATTAAGTAATGATCTGGTATTACAATAAAATCAGCTAGTTCCCACACCTGGCAGACAGGATATTTCACTAAATTAATACCCATACAGCTACATCACAAGGCATAGGAGAGGAAACCATCTCAAAGGCATTTGACTTGAGTTTTACATGGGATGCAAATACTAGATGGCTATGTAGAATGTCACCACATTGAATGGGCTGCTGAAGACAATCTGTTTCTAACATCTGTATCACAGAATTAAGACGTTCTCATTCTCATTCGATTTTAGCCTAATTTTCTTCATTCAGCACTTTAATTACTAATCAGCAATCCGCAACATTCACAAACACTAAGCAAGCCCTTTATTCTAATCTATGTGCTGCAGACAGCCAAATAATTGATACAGAGTGCAGTATGGTTTTGGTACGTAATGAAAGAACAGCTTGTCCTACTTCCTAATCAAATGGGTCTATAGAATAAATGGTTAATAGATTTCTCCATAGGTCTAAAACAAATTACTCAGTCTGGCCAGACTTTTCCATTGCTTCTACCATGTCTTTCAGTCTCCATATATTTAATAATGCCCAAGGTTACCAGGTGATACATCTATTAAAAACCACTATGCTTTCATAGCCAAAGAATTTAATTGCTCCAAAGAATTTAACTGCTCCTGTTATAATTAACACTTTGGGATATCTACAGAATACCATGAAATTATATTGATTAGTTAGTCATATAATTGCTGGCATTCATTTCTTACCTAATTTTATCTGGTTCTAATTAAATAATATCATACTTCTGTTATTCCCAGATGGCATTTTCTAAAATGCATCTATCTTTGGCACCAAGTATTCCATTTTTAGCCTCACTTCTATTTCTCATGGACAATTTCAGCTTTTCAGCGACACACCACCCCTGCACCAGGACTCAAAAAGGCTCATCAATCCAGGACAGAAAGCTTATATATTCCAGAAAAACTAAAATAGAATTTATGAATTTTTGTTTATCCCAGTGTTCTCCATACTATATTAATTTCTAGCAAAAAGCAATTTAAGGTTAAAACATGTATCATACTACATAGCTTACAGAAAGGTAAAGTAAACTGTTAGATAAATGTTTGATCCCCGGAACATTATTAGGATGGATGAAAAAGCACAGGGTACTTAATGAAAAGAACAGAGATATCATTTCAGTATGTGATCTTGGTCGAATTAAGTTTTCTGAGCATCAGTTTCCTCATCTCTAAAATAATGGTATAGAAATTACTTCCTGGGGCTGTTGTGAAGATTTAAATATTGTAAACAAAGGGAAATCTATCCTAACACCTTGTATATGATAACTTTCAGAGCATGTTCAACTAAATATTAGTAGATAATACTGGAAAGGATGCAATAAAACTAGTAGGCATACATGGCTGAGAGTATAAATTATGCATCCTTCTTAAAAAAATCATTTGCCAATACATACCAAAAATGGCTTTCAAAATCTGTATTATTTAGACTCTGTAATTTCACCATACTGTTTTGCCCAATTCCTTATTTTATGGTGCTGCAATTTTTGGATGGCTTCCAACAGTAAAAAATGTTACCGTGTTTCTTTAATGCTATCAGAGAAAGTAAGTTCCAATCTGTTTCTTCTATGTAGTCATGCCTCTAAACATGGCTGGCTCTTGCTCAAGGGACTGTTTAGAGTTAAAGGTCAAGATCATTCACTGGAAGGTGCACATGCCACATGTCACCAATACTGTAGCATTAATAAAGGGGAAGTACACTTTCTGTCTATCATAAACTCATGGCCAGTGGACCATATGCAAGCCAACAGAGAAAAAATACTCACACACCCTGCTGCAAGGCTACCAACAGAGCTGGGAAAGTAGGTTACCATGAGAATGCGGAAACAATGCATTGTTCTTTAGTATGCAACACCAGAAAAAAAAAAAATTTGTTTTGAAAATTTTTGTCTTTTTATCATAATCACTCTATTTTTGCTTATACTTTCAAACACATTTTCCATGTTTAAAATGGATATTTATGTTTGGGCTACAAACAATAAGATAAATTATACCACATTTCCACTTAATTACTTTTTAATATTTAGCTATAATATCATATGTGAATATTTATATGCATATCATGAGGTTTCATACACACACACACACACACAATTTAGAGACTAACAAACTCATTTGCAATCCATATGGAATAATAACTATGTTTACAATGCTAGGATAGGCTTTTATTTATACTAGGAACTCTGACCATATTGCTGCTATATCATTTAATGATTTGCAAAACAGAGAGCCCAGAAATTATGTAACTGTACTTCTTCATTTCCTCTTCCAGCATTTCTAAACTTTTGCCTGTAATTTAAATTTAGCATTAATGTTTCAAAAGGCAATGTAAGTTAGTATCATGGCCCCACTGGCTTGCATATGCTTGCAGTTTATGACTTTTGACACTGCTATTGAATATGGTGTGGCTGTGTCTTAAATCATGCTAGCTTGTCAATCAACAATTAAATTACTTCATTAAGAAAATCAGCTCATGATAGAATGCCCACATGTTGTTGTCAGCAACTGGAATAGTGTAAGTATGCAGTGGAGGAAATCTAATCCTTTAAAGTCTTTTGATATGTAAAATAAAATAACTCCATAGACTCTACTTGAAATAATCAAAATATCAAAATATTTATTATTTTGTTTGTTAATGATTTATAACTACACTATACCCCCCACTGGAAAATGTTACTCTAATAAATAAATGTTTTGCAATAGATGCTTCATATGTATTTTAAAATAAACTACTGCAACAAAGTATGTAAGTGTATACACTTAATTCATATAATGCTAGTTTCTCTATGCATCTGCCTAGCATTGGGAAGAAAAGGGGTCATTCATTAAAAATCTGTCCATAGTCACAGTTTCAAGTCATCTTGATATCCAAGTTATCCTGAGGATTCTCTGTAACTGACACTAACTGAGGCTCCATCTAGATCAGGCTACAAATTTAGAGACAAAGGGTTCTAAGCCAAATGAATGATCTATCCAAGGCCATAAAGCTAGGAAAGATGAGACAGAACAAAGACAGAGGCCATTCCTCAATGCCAGTGTTCTTTTCACTTTATTACACTGCCACTACAGGCTGGAGTCATCCTACCATCATTCTCCAAAGCCAAGGTTGGATTCACGATTCACCTAGTTCGTCAGCTACAGGGTTAATTCGTCTAAAGGTTTTGTTTCTGGTCACCCTTCTCTAAAAACAAACAAACCTTTATATATTGTTATCAACAGCTAGAATATTGGACACCAATAGAGAGTTCAAGAGTGATAAATGCTTAAACTGTTTTATTTGATAGAATAAAGCATCTGATCTTAGAGGGTGATTCACAACCACACCTATGGATGTTATTTAGATATGTTTCAAGATTAATCTTCAAAGGCTGCACCACAAAGCAATAATAACCTACCTATGGTTCACTTTTAAGTGTATCACAGCTTTACACATTTTAAAAAGTTACGTCTTTTTTATTTTTTTTTTTCAGATAGAGATGAGGTGTCACCATGTTGCCCAGGCTGGTCTTGAACTCCTTGGGCTCAAGCAATCCTCCCATCTCTGCTCCCAAAGTGCTGGGATTACAGGTATGAGCCACGGCACCTGGCAGTTATTTCATTCTACATTACTCTCCCCGCAAAATGCCCAACCTCTCTTTATGCTTCCCTTCACGGCCAAGCTTCTTAACTCACTTATGCCTATTGTTCCATTATTGGAACACTAAGCTTGTGGGGGTTATTTATATCCTACTGCTCAAGGTCACTGCCAACGTCTGAATGTTCCAAAAAAAATTTGCAACCTCTGGCATAAAAGGGTTAAAAGACCATTTTACGTGCACTAACTCCATTTATTCATGTTTCAGTCATTTCTCTTGGCTGTGATGGTTTCTTAGACTTACTTGTTTTTGATTACCTTGACAGTTTTGAGGAGTGCTGCTCAGGTATTTTGTAAAATGTCCCTCAGTTAGGATTTGCCTGATATTTTTCTCATGACTAGATTGGAGTCATATATTTTCCGAAGGCTGATCACAGAAGTAAAATGCCACTTTGATCACATCATATCGAAGCTACATACGATCTGCATGACTCATCACTGTTGATGCTGGCCTTGATCACTTGGCTGAGGTCGTGTTTATCAGGTTTATCCACTGTAAAGTTATCCTTTTCCTCTTTTCATGTTGCATAGCTCACTATGCATAGCTCACAGGTAAGGAGTTGGGAATTCTGCTCCACCTCCTTGAGGGCAGAGTATCTACATAAATTATTTGGCATTCTATTGCACAAGAGATTTGTCTATTGAATCATTAGTCAATCACCTATTTATATCAGTATGGCACCATGGCTATTTATTTCATATTTTGGGTTATCATCCAGTACTACTTCATTTATTTTGTTGCTCAGATTGTGCCAATTTTAGCCGCAATGGCCTCTTTGCAGTCCCTTTATGGTCCGACCTCTTGATAGTACCTGACATTGCTGCCTACTTTCTCCTTAGCAGATTCAGCACCACGGTCCCTTTGAATTCCTCCTATCCTTGGAGAAATTGTGCTTCTCTTTCTCAGTCTCCTTCATTGTAACTTCGCTCATGCTCTGCCCATAAATGCTGGTGTTCCCCTAGATCTCCATTCTTAGCCCTCTTCTCACTCATCTGAATGATTTCATTTATACCTATTGTTCAAACTATCACCTAGGAGCTGGCAAACATGTTTTCTGTATATTCTACTACAAATCCAATTCCTATTGAGCACCTTAAATAATCTAAAGGCATCTCAGACTTAACATAGACAAAGTAGAATACTACCTTTCTTCTACCTACTGCTCCACCTCCTGTTTTCCCAATGATGGATGGTATCACCATGCACATGGTGTCCTTAGATGAAAACCTAAAAATTATCCCACTCTCTCCTTCATTACACAAATCCAAATCAATCAGCAGGCCCTATCAATTAAACCATTATTTTTCAGAATATCTACAACTGGGACCATTGACCCTATTTCCAGAATGTTTGTTACCTTATGCATTAGCCCCTATTCTTTCTTTATAACTGTTATTAACACATATTTCACCCCTATTTTTATATATGAACTATATTTGGGAGATATTTGGATGGAAAGACTGACATGTTTTTGGCAAAGATAAGCCAATAGGTACAAAGTCTCAGCTCCTCATTTTGGGCAGAAAAGGAGGTACCTTCTCTAGCAGAATATCAAAGCTATAAATGAATAATTGTCTAAAAATATAACTTATTTCACTATTAGTATTAAAATAGAAAGCAAACACATTCAACAAAAGCCAATATACTATGAGGAAATGGTAAGCAATAGACCATTCTCCAACTTTATAAGTCAATACTACATTTCTCTTTAATTTCAAATATAGGCATATCTCATATCAGCTGTTTTATTGTTCTCATGAGTTAGATATTCCCATTTTTTATGTAGAAGCTAAAAGACCACCATTTCAAACAAGATGATGTGCATGCATATTTCTTCTTTGTCTGTCTGATTTGTGGACCTGAGGAATATGGATTACCTCCGTTATCTGCACAAGAAGGTCTGCTACAAGCCTGGCATTCAGTTTGCTTTTATCTCTGAGACCCCAAATCGTCCTGTTAGGCAACAGAGGGCACTTATCTAGATTGAACTGTCATACAAATAGATTTTTGTCAGCCATTCAATTTGTATTGGGGAACATGCCAACAAAAACAAAACCCAGCAATTTAGAACAACAATCCTATCCTCTAGTGACAGGAACAAATTGCTGTATTTCAAATGAATAAGAATGACTATAGATCGCCCATCTTGCATGTGGGCGCTACAGAAAGAAAAATGTTCTTGAACTAATCTGTATAGTTTTTTCTGGCAGTAGTCTAATACAAATCAAGAGCATAGTAAGCCTGATACTAAGAAACATACGAAAAAAAAAAAAAAAAGCCAAGAACAAACAGGAGTTAATTGTTATCTGAGGAGAATGAGGCTGCCTAATAAAGTTCCAAGTCAAAATTCAGTGGCTAGATGAAGGTGGCACTGTGTTGCATTTTGAATCTGTTCTCTGACCTATGGTCCCTCCAGGAATGCAGGTAGTATCTCTGCCCATGAAACAGTCAATTTGAGAAGTGAGACCATAATTCTCCTTGGGCCTAAATTGAATCTGGCTCTATGTCTTCGATACCCATAAAGAACAAACAAAAACTAGTAAATTCACCTCACTACAGTTAGACTATATCTCAGGCTGTCTGGAATAATAATCAGAGTTGATCTGTTCAAAGTTGATGTTAACATCAAACAGTAAAGGTATTGAAAATTGATAATTAAATCAGTAAAAATAAGTATTTCACAATTAAAAATGGTATGTCTACTCATCAATATCTAAAAATAATTAATTTTCTCCTCTACTATGTTTGTTTGAGTTGAATCCTGTTCCCTTTCTATAAGCCAAATCTTCATTCTGATCTTTTATAGCTAATCCGTCAGTGAAATCCAGTCTTGGACTTGTGGAATCATAAACTACTATAAGGGAAATAAGTAAACATGCAAATTCAGCCCTATGACTCTGCATCAAGCTGAAACAGAAAATAAATAAAGGTCAAAAACTTTAATTGAACCCATGTAATTTTACTAAACAGAAATCTAATTAGTTCCATTTTTCAAATGTAAATATTTACATTTTTAAAATGTTTTCTTCTATGAAAATTAGATAAGAATTTAGTACTTTCAAAATTCTGCAATATGTCACTTGGTAAAGCTGTAGCATTACATGTTGTAGCAACAGGGACTTATGTCAAGACTTAAGACTTTACCAAAGAACAATTGCAAAAAATGATATATTCCATATACAGTCATAAAAAGGACCTCACTATTGGTAATTAAAATATGTAACAGGACAAAGGCAAGGTGGAATACAATGCTTCAAGTTACTACTACATTTTGTTAAATAGTAGAGCTATCTGACAAAAAATACTTTTACTTCAAAGAAAGTTACAAAATTACATTACTTTAAAAACATGAAACAACAGGTTAATACTTATGGGATGCAGCAAAAGCAGTCCTAAGAGGGAAGTTTATAGCAATAAATGTCTATACCAAAAAAGAAAATAACAGATAAACAATCTACTATTACAGTTCAAGAAACTAGAAAACGAAGAATAAACTAAGCCCAAAGTTAGCAGAAGGAATGAAATCACAAAGATCAGGGCAGAAATAAATAAAATAGAGACTAGAAAGACAATAGAAAAAAATCAATGATACTAAGAGTTGATATTGTGAACAAAATAAACACACCTAGCTAAAGACTAGCTAGAAAAAAGAGAGAGATTACTCAGAAAAATAAAATTAGAATGAAAGAAGAGACATTACAACTGACACAACCAAAATACAAAGGATCTTAAGAAACTACTATGAACAGTCATATGCCAACAAATTGGACCACCTAGAAGAAATGGATAAATTCTTAGGCACATATAGCCTACCAAGACAGAAGTAGGAAGAAATAGAAAATCCAAACAGAAAAATAACAAGTTAGAAGATTAAATTGGTAATAAAGTCACCCACCAAAGAAAAGTCCAGGACTGAAAGCTTTCACTGCTGAATTCTATCAAGCATTTAAAGAAGAACTAATGCCAATTTTTCTCAAACTTCCAAAAATGTGAAGTAGAGGGAATATTTTCAAATGCATTTTATGAGCCTAGCATTATCCTGATATTAAAGCCAGACAAGGGCACTACAGGGAAAAAAATATGTAGATCAACATATCTAATAAACATTGATATAAAAATCTTCAACAAAATAAGCAAATGGAATTCCAGAATACATTAAAAGAATCATTCACCATGATCAAGTGAGATTTATTCCTGAGATACAAGGATGGTTCAATACATGCAAATCAATAAATGTAATACAACATATTAACCAAATGAAGAATAAAAACAATATGCTCATCTCAATGGATGCACAGAAAACACTTGACAAAAATCAACATCTTTTTGTAATAAAAAAATCTCAACAGATTAGGTATACAGTGAATGTACCTCAACACAATAAAGTCCATATATATCAAATCCATAGCTAAAATCATTCTCCATGGTGGATCGTTAAATGATCTTCCTTTAAGATCAGGGATAAGACAAAGATGCCCACTCTCACCACTTCTCTTCAACACAGTACTTAAGTGCTGGCCACAGCAATTAGGCAAGAGACAGCAATTAAAGGAATCCTAATAGAAAAGGAAGAAGTAAAATTAACTGGAAGAGTAAAATTCTTCCAGGAAGAGTAAATTCTCTATTAACTGATGACATAATCTTATATATAGAAAACCCTAAAGATGCCACCAAAAAACTGTTTAAAATTCCTCCTTTTTTAAAAATGGAATGTGCTAGATGTCTCTATAATTTTGTTCAGATGACTGTAGAACCTGGAAAAGCTCTTGCTGCTACTGATGCATAACATACTGCTATTATTGGTCTTTTCATTCATATATATATATATATGTATATAATTTGAATTTTTGGAAACTTTAGCTGTGCTGTCAGCTTTGGAAAAAGTATCCCAGTTTACTGTGCTGAGTTGGCATGGTACAGACATTAACAGCTAAATTGGTCTAGAAATGTCAAACTTAATTTTTTTCCATTTGTACAGGGGTAATGTGCTGTATTACATATGTAAGGTCTTGTCTACATGGGTTTGATTATAGAAACTAATAAAGTCTTCTCAAAATAATGAAAAAAAAACTGCTAAAACTGATAAATTAGTAAAGTTGCAGTATATAAAATCAACATACAAAAATCAATAGTGTTTCTATACACTAACAACAAGCTAATACAAAAAGGAAATTAGTAAAACAATTACATTTGCAATAGCAACAAAAAAATTAAATACTTAGGTATAAATGTAACCAAGGAAGTAAAAAAACTTGTATACTGAAAACCGTAAAATACTGATGTAAGAATTTGAAGAAAACACAAATACATGAAAAGATATCCTGTGTTCATGAACTAGAAGAATTAATACTGTGAAAATGTCCACAATGCCCAAAGCAATTTACAGATTCAATGCAATCTCTGTCAGAATACCACCAATTATTCTGCACAGAATTTACAAAAAAGAATCTTAAAATTATATGGAACAAAAAATAAATCCAAATATCCAAAGCAATCCTGAGCAAAATGAACAAAGCTGGAGGCATTACATTATCTGAGTTTAAAATATACTACAAGGCTGTAGTAATCAAAACAACATGGTATTGGTATAAAACTAGACACATGGACCAATGGAACCAAATAGAGAACCAAGAACTATTCACAAAGCTTTCTTGATCTTCAACAAAGCTAACAAGAACTTACACTGGAGAAAGGACTTGCTCTTCAATAAATGGTGCTGGTACATCAGCTATCCATATGCAGAAGAATGAATCTGTACCCCATCTCTCACCATATACAAAACGAATTCAAAGTAGATTAAGGACTTAAACACAAGATTCCATACTATAAAAATACTAGAAGAAAATCTATGGAAAACTCTCGGGGACATTGGTTTAGACTAAGAATTTTTGACAAGATCTCAAAAGCATAGGCAATAAACCAAAAATAGACAAATGGGACTTAATTAAATTAAAAATCTTCTGCACAGCAAAATAAATACCAGAGTGAAGAGACAACTTGTTGAATGAGAGAAAACACAAACTATTCATCCAACAGGTGACTAATATTCAGAATATATAAGGAACTCAAGCAATTCAACAGGAAAAAACAAATAGCCCCATTTGAAAGTGGGCAAAAGGTATGAATAGATATTCTCAAAAGAAGATGCACAAATAGCCAACAGGTATATAAAAAAATGCTCAATATCACAAATTGTCAAAGAAATGCAAATCAAAATCACAATGAAATATTCTCTTACTCTAGTCAGAATGACTATTATTAACAAAAAGTAACAGATGTTGGTGAGGATGATGAGAAAAGTGGACGGGGTTGGTGGGAATGTAAACCAGTACAGCCACTGTGAAAAACAGTATGAAGATTTCTCAACAAACTAAGAATAGAAGAACTATTTGATCCAGCAATCCCACTACTGGGTATATACCAAAAGGAAAATAAATCAATATGTCAAAGGGATACTTGAATTGGCATGTTTATTGCAGCACTCTTCAGAATAGCAAAGATATGGAATCAACCTAAGTGTTCATCAACAAATGAATGGATAAAAAATGTGGTACATATACACAATGAAATCCTATCCAGCCATAAAAGAATTGAAATCATGTCATCTGCAGCAACATGGATGGAGCTGGAGGTGGTTCTCTAAAGCGAAGTAAGCCAGGCACAAAAGACAAATATTACATGTTCTCACTTATATGTGGGAACAAAAAAATTTGATCACATGAGGGTAGACAGTGGAGAGATGGAGAGATAGGTAACAGGGGCTGGGAAGGGTGAGTTAGGAGGAAGCTGGAGGACAAAGAGATGCAGGTTAAAGGGTGCAAGCATTCACTAAGAGAAGGAACAAATTCAACATCTCACAGCAGAGTAGGGTGACTCTACTTAACTTGGGTGTTAGACACCCTAAATAACCTGAATTGAACATTATGCATTATATATATATGGAAAAAATCTCACATGGGCCGGGTGCAGTGGCTCATGCCTGTAATCCCAGCACTTTGGGAGTACTTTGGGAGTCCAAGACAGAAGGGTCATAAGGTCAGGAGATGGAGACCATCCTGGCCAACATGGTAAAACCCCATCACTACTAAAATACAGAAAATTAGTTGGGTGTGGTGGCGCATGCCTGTAGTCCCAGCTACTCGGGAGGCTGAGGCAGGGGAATCGTTTGAACCTGGGAGGTGGAGGTTGCAGTGAGCAGTGATCACACCACCACACTCCAGCCTGGTGACAGAGCAAGACTTCGTCTCTCTCTCTCTCTCTCTCTCTCACACACACACACACACACAAATCTCACATGTACCCCTAACATTTGTACAGATAAATAAGTAAGCAAATGGAGCAAAATATTAACAACAGGTAAACCCAGGTAGAGAGTATATGTCATTCTTTGTACTACTTTGTACTTTTCAGCAAGTTTGAGATTATTTTCAAATACAAAGTTTTAAATGATTTAAAAATGAAACCGTTAGCAAAAAGGGGGGCAAAAGTCCCTGTAAGCTAATTTTCAACAAGTAGCTAATGTCTGAGATTAGTGAAATATCAAATAAATCCTTGATGAAATAATAGCTAATGTTAAACAAAAACATAAGACCGTGATTCCTTTCAAATTCAGACAATTTAAACTGTTAATTTTTATCCCATATGATGGTATTTCCCTTTTCTGGCAATAAAATATGAGACTTTATTTGTATAGTTTTAAATTAGCAACACACTTTTATTTTTTTATTTCACCAATTAGAATGGATTCCAAATCATCCATGGTCAGAGAGGTTCACAGTTATCATTTCAAAATAAAAGAGTAGTATATACCATTTAAAACTGTTTGGCAATAAAGTATGAATTCTTTTTCTCCTTCATCCAACTATAATTGTTTTTGTTGTGGTGGTGGTGGTTTGAGTCAAGGCCTCACTCTGTCGCCCATGATGGACAGCAGTGGCACAATCGTAGTTCACTGAAGCCATGACCTTCCAGACTCAGGCCATCCTCCCACCTCAGCCTCCTGAGTGGCTGGTACTAAAGGTGCATGCTGCCACAACCTACAAACTTTTAAATTATCTTTTTATGTTGCTGCTTTTGAACTCCTGACCTCAAGCAATCCTCCTGTCTCAGCTTCCTGAAATGCTGGGACTATTTGCATAAGCCACCATGCCAGGTCCACCTTATTCTAAATTAAAAGTTTTGGGGACAACAATTCTGAATTAGATTGCTTCACAGATAAGAATAAAACATTGATGTTTTACAAAAATGCCTAGAGAAACTTAATGCAAATCTCACTGGAGTGCTTCAGCACCAACCAAAGATCTTTTACCATGCTCTTAGGTCATTGTCTAACGTTCCTGAAGAGAATACACATTTTCAGGTGTTTAGACATGTCCCCAGTAAACTTTAACTCGATTTGGCAACTAAGATATTGCTGATCTGTCTAATTTTGTGATAGCACTGGACAGGGATTGAATGTAATTCTAGTCCCTGTGAAGAACACAACAGATTTTGGTATTCTATAAATATGCAGTAATAATGGACCTTAAAGCTAGAAGGGACGTTTAGGGTGCCTTGATCCCTCACAGCATCTTACACTGAATGTATCTTAGAAAGACTTCAGGAAGAAGGTCTCTCACC
Organism: Cebus imitator; assembly: GCF_001604975.1. Lineage (NCBI taxonomy): Eukaryota > Metazoa > Chordata > Mammalia > Primates > Cebidae > Cebus > Cebus imitator. The sequence continues at coordinate 843,386 of NW_016107815.1, read as the reverse complement.
TTTCACAAGGAAGCTTACCAGCCATCACTAGTCACTGGCAGGAATGATTTTCCCAAATTAAACTTAAACCTATGGTTCTACAGTTGTACGTGCAGTAGAGACCAACAAACAGTGGAGGATCATGTTTGACAAAATAGCTCCCCACAGACCTGAAGACACTTAACAACTCCACAATTTTCCATCCATAGAAAATAATCACAGGACTTTTCTTCATCTGACTAATTTTCCTACTCCTCTGACGGGAACTCCCCAGAATTTTCCCTGAATTATCTTTAGGCATGGTATCCCCAGTTGGACCCAGAGATGAACATTAGTAAATTCTCCCAGAGTCTCGCGTGAACCAAAGGGCATTGAATCTTACTCCTGATATGTAAACTTGAAGAGGTCATTCCTTTTTGCTTTTCTTATTTTTGCTCAAAGTGTATTTCATATTGTAAATGCACCTTAATTTTTAAGTTTTGCGGTTACTTAATATGATGAAGTAAAAAGGCCTCAGATTTGGGCAAATGATGAGCCTGGGTTCAAATTCCAACTGTGTCCTTTTTAGCTGTGATTAAGAACTCATAAGGACTCCAGGTCCAGCTAAGATAAAGTTAATAAAGCAGCAATTATAGTGCTTAGCACATACTAGGAATTAAAGAAAAACAACTACTATGATTATAACAATTACTATTGAGAATGCCAGCAAGTTTATTCTCTAGCATACAAAACTGTGTTTGCCTCTGAGCTCTTTATTTTAATGTGGCCTCAAATACTCGTGCCCAACACAGCCACCTCAGTCCCAATCCCACTTATGACCCAAGTGCTCCTAACCAAGACCAGGTGGCTATTCTATTCCAGTTCCTCTTGGTTCTTGTGGTTCAATTTTGCCTGCCAGTTTGGGCCTTTTTTTTTTTTTTTTTTTTTTTTTTTTTTTTTTTTTTTTTTTATCTGAGCTTGATTTTCTCTGCTTTGAGCCTTCAGTGTTTTCTGAGGATTTAGGTTCCCATTCACCCTTTGGCTCTGTCCCTAGAAGAGAAAGTAGTTGTATAGTTTATCCCAAACTTTGAAGAATTCAGACAGTAATACAACATAAAAACTTCAAAAAGAATGAACTTCATTATCAGCACATGATTTAATAGCATGAATTAAACAATGATTCAAATTCCAGCTCTGCTATTTATTATCTGTGTGGCTGCAGAGAGGGTGTCTAACCATTCTTAGACCCAGTCTACACATCTGCATAGAGGAAATAAAAATGCATGCTTGGTTGTCGTAATTAAATGGGACTCACAATATGAGCACAGCTTCTTAACAGCTTCCCTTAAAGTCGTCACTCTTGTCTCTCCTCCTTCCTTGAGTAGAACAGATGGATGAAGAACAAGAACAAATACACCCTGACTTCTCTATTTCTGGCAAAACTATAAAATAGATATTATTCACAGACTCCAAGATAAATGGAGAGGTATCCAAAAGCCAATGAGATCATGCAGAAGCCACTTGGTGATGGTGACAAAGAGCATGAAAAATAGGAGTGCTCAGCCATAGATAAGCTCAAGAAGCACCAGCCAAAATACACTTCATAAAGACAAGGGACTTGTTCGGAAGCACAAATCTATATCTTCTGTGTGAAACAACCAACGTGAGAACAGGCTTAAGCTGGCTGCTGGCAGAAGCCCTCCTAGACACAGTTTGTTCAGAGAAGCAGAGGCAGGGCTATGTGAAGAATAACACAGGACTTCTGCTTCCCAAAGGACATAGAAAATCACAATAGACCATTGTTTGCACCTTAACAAATACGAGCTGGAGAAGCCACAAAATCAGCTTTGAAAACCTATCAGAAAGCTGATGACACAAAGACAGCTAAAGAAAGTACATTCCAGAACATCATGAACTTTTTTCTTAAAGAGAAGAGAGTCACAGCTGTTCTTATTCCTGGTGGAGTGGGGGAAACCTTCACAGATCTAAGTAAGAAGAAACCAGCCAAACTTCTGGCAAACTTTTAAGAGCTGCATCAGAGCTGGCACGATAGATTAGGATCTCAAGGAGCCTGAGTCACAGAGTGAGGTATAGGGTCAATCAACCAAAGCTTTTTCCTATAGTTCATCATTGAGTACTCAGAGCACCATAAAAGAGCTAAGAGAGATGCCCTCTGGGTCATGCAAGACCTCTCCCAGTTGTAAGCCAGCCCTCTGAAGGAGGGGTGCAAGGCAGCAGAATTAAAGGAAGTCCGTGCCACGTGCTCTGAGATCTTGGCTATTGTTGGCTTGAGGGTGGAGGTAGGGGCCAGAAGAGCTGATGGAAACCTATCTGAGGCATTCTGGCATTTCAGCCACCAAAGGTTGGAGTAGAAGGGGGCACAGAAGGGCTGAGAGAAAATATTCTGAGGTATTCAGAATCTTCAAAGGGTGTAAGGCAACTACATTTCTATGGCTTAGTCTATGCAGCAGGGCAGAGAGAAAACTTTCAAGGTGCAGAAAGCCAGGAGCATGACTGGAACATACAGAGAACTTGCCAGAAACCCAAAAAGCACTGGTGCTGCAAAGCACAGGAAAATCTCCCTCAAATGAAAGGCTTGCGGCTCAGCAGAAAAGCAGAAAGAGATCTCTGGACACTCACCAGCATTTGGAGCTGAAGCAATGCTGAAAGGAGAATCCTAACCCCAGCCTAAACACATCTGAATTAAACTAAAGCTGAAAAAGTATACACAGTTCAACTGAAGATCAGACTGACTTAACCCTTCCACCCTGGATGCCTGAAACAAAAGTAAAACTTTATTCAAAACCAAAAAAGCCAAAACAACTGCTCCCCTACTTCGCTCTCTACTGTACTTTTATATCAAATACCTGACATACAATCAAAAATTCCAAGATGCATGAAGAGGCACATACACACACAAATCTTTAAATACAGAAAGAAGAGAAGGAAACTGTCAAACTAAAATTCAATATCCAGTGAATATATCATTCAACCATGATGGTGAAATAAAGAAAGAAAGGTTTCAGACAGAGAAAAGCTGCAAGAATTTACCTCGTGCAGAACTGACCAGAGGTACTAGGAATGCTAAAGCCAGTTCTTCAGACTGAAGAGAAATGACACTCAATAGAAATGAGATTTGCAAGAAGGAAAAAAGAGCTCCAATAGGAGTAAATACTTAGGTAAACAGAAAAGACTTTTCCGGAGCATATGTCATGAATCTCATAGCATATGTAGAAGTAAAATAGAAGACAACAGGAGCAAAATGGTGAGAGACAAGTAAATGGAATTACAGCGTGGAAGGTCTACATCGTTCATGAAGTAATACGATACTATTTGAAAGTAGACTGCAAAAACCCAAAGATTCACACTGTACTCTCCATAGGAACCACTAAAAACTAACACAGAGTGGTATGGAAGACCTCTTATCTGTGGGGCATGTATTCTAAGACCCCCCTGTGGATGTCTGAAAGCTCAGATAACACCAAACCCTATCTATATACTATAGGTTTCCCTACAGTCTTGTGCTGCTTAATGTTTTGGTCAATGATGGACCACATATATGAAGGCAGTCTCATAAGATTGTAATGCCATATTTTAGGGTACCTTTTCTATATTTAGATATGTTTAGATACACAAATACTTATCATTGTGTTACAACTGCCTACAGTCTCCGGTACAGTAACATGCTGTACAGACTTGTAACCTGGGACTAACAGGCTACACTATCTAGGTTTGTTTAAGTATACTCTAGGATGTTCACACAATAAAATGCCAGCAACACATCCCACAGAAAGTAGTTCTGTCATTAAGCAACACACACCTATTATGTATATACATACCTCAATTATTATGTGTGTGTGTGTGTGTGTATGTATATATATATATATATATATATATGTATAATTTTGTTTTATAAATTAGGCACAGTAAGAGATTAACAACAATAATACAATATCTTATTATACTATACTATGGGTAACTGAAACCACAGAAAGTGAAACTGAAGATAAGCGGGGACTACTATACAACTAAACTTTTAATAATTGAGATAGCACAGAATTTTACAAACTATGTGATTTAAATTAGCCAGGCATGGTGGCACACACCTGTAGGCCCAGCTACTCAGGAGGCGGAAGTGGGAGGATTGCTTGAGCCTGGGAGGTTAAGGCTGCAGTGAGCTACGGTTATACCACTGCACTCCAGCCTGGGTGACAGAACAAGACCCCATCTCAANAAAAAAAAAAAAAAAAAAAAAATTCTGTGATTTACCCCACAGAAGGCAAGAAGTAAGCACCAAAGGAACAAAAAACAAGCATATACCTTAGTTTATGCACAGCCATATATATGTCAAGTATATCTCAATAAAGCTGTTTTTCAAAAAAAGAAAATAAAGTGACCACTAGCACCTACCATTATGTAACATTTTACTAGAAACACTAGCAAACATAATTAGATTAGTAAAAGAAGTTAGAAGCATAAAATTGGAAGGGAAGAGGTAAAACCATCGTTTCTTACAGATGATACAACTGTATATCTCAAAAGTTCAAGAGAATATGTTACTATTACTGATTTTATCTTTTTTAAAAAAAGAAAAATTGGAGAAAAAGAAATAAAAATTCAACAGAATAAACTGAACTACAAACAGTAAGTGGATTTAATAAGGTAGCATGCTATAAAAGTAAAACAGAAATCAAGTCATTATACAAACAACCAGTGAGAACATATAGTGGAAGAAAAGTCCTCATTTAAGGTAAAAACATAAAAGACAAGACAACCAGGGTTAAACTAAATTTTTTATACTCCTGAAGTACAAAAAGACTTTCTTTTTTTCTTTTCTCGAGATGGAGTCTTGCTCTGTTGCCTAGGCTGGAGTGTAACGCTGTGATCTTGGCTCACTGCAACTCTGCCTCCTGGGTTCCAGGGATTCACCTGCCTCAGCCTCCCAGGTATCTGGGATTACAGGCACATGCCACCACGCCTGGCTAACTTTTTGTATTTTTAGTAGAGACAAGGTTTCGTCATGTTAGCCAGGTTGGACTCAAACTCCTGACCTCGTGATCTGCTTGCCTCAGCCTCCCAAGGTGCTGGGATTATAGGTGTGAGCCGCCTTAGCATGGCCCCTGCACAAAAAGCCTTTCTAACTATCATTAGAGTGCTGTATATGGTTATAAGCATAACCATATAAGATTAATAATTTCAACTATATAAAAAACAAAAATGTTTGAATGGCAACAAATAGAATAAACATAGGATAAATTTAGTGTCTCACTAAATAAAAGACAAATAATAAACTGGAAAAATACATGCGGATTTCATCTTTGATAAAGAACAAAGTATGAATATGCAGTAATATGAAAAAAATAAGACCTGGTGTTCCATAGATCCATAGATCAGTAGAAGGACTACAGTTAACATTAATCTATGGTACATTTCAAAACAATAGAAGAGAATAATTAGAATGTTCATAGCATAAAGAAAAATATTTAAGGTGATGGACATCCCAAGTTCCCTGATTTCATTATATACATAGATCAAATTATCATATGTACCCTAAAAATATGTACACCTATTACGTATCAATAAAAATAAACAAACACACTCCAAACTTCCTTTATTTTGAAACCCTTTATTTTGTTTGTTACTAAAGAATCACGATGTAAAAACATGGAAATCAGTTATTTGGAGGATACCAACACTAGAAACAGAAAAATGAAAAAGAAGTCAAAGTTAATTATGACAAAATAAAGACGTTTAATCCTAAATTACCATTTTTTAAAAAGCACACAGGGTTATATCAGGTTAGAGTTTACATTTTTTTGAAAAGGTTACAATCTCCCCATCCTTGAGGAAGTCAGGGAAATTTGATTCCAGTGGCTAGGGCCAACACTAACAAAGATACAGTCATGCTTCCGGTCATAAGCAGGAGTTGGGGAAAAATGAAGAGAGACGTCTATAAATCCAGTTCACTTTTAGCAAAGTAGTTCAAAATGCATGACCTGATGACAGTGGGTCCACAGTCACGTTCACATAAGAAATTCAACACATAAACATCTGCAGGAGTCCTTCTAATAGACCATATTTATCATATTGGTTAACCATTCAATTCTGTTTGATTTACTGCCTTTTTTTTATAGGGGTTGTTGACTAGAAGGTCACAGATATAACTGCAACACAGATAACAACAAGCAAACATGAATATCTAATTTATCTGGAATAAGTTAAAAATTATGGTAGATTTAAAAAGAGTAAGATTAGGCTGGGCACAGTGGCTCAGGTCTGTAATCTCAACACTCTGGGAGGATGAGGTGGGAGGATTTGCTTGGGCTTAGGAGTTCGAGACCAGCCTGGGCAACATAGTGAAACCCTAACTCTATAAGCAAATTAGAAAAAAAAATTAGCTGGGTGCGATGGCATACACCTGTGGTCCCAGCTACTCAGGACACTGAGGTGGGAGGATTGCTTGAGCCCAGGAGGTCGAGGCTGCAGTGAGCCACTGCACTACAGCCTGGGTGACAGAAGATGAACCTGTCTCAAAAATAAATGAATAAATAAATAAAATAAAATAAGGATTCTAGGGAACATGGGCAGAGGGGCATTTTGCTACTTAACTCAAGGCTAGCTAATCACTTTATGCTTATTCATAAAATGGCACAGAGGATAGAATATTGTAGAAACTTGAGGGTATAGGATCATAAAAATTGAAGTAAATGTCAACTTTAAAAGTTTCCACATACAAACTATGCTATTCTAAACTCATGCATTTTCCCTTTTAAGAAAGAGCTACATTTTAGTTTCAGGAATTAGTTTAGAAAATAAGTTGCTCAATTATCTCCAACAAACAAAAACAATCTGACTACTCGATATATAAGCAAACAAGTGAATTTTCACGTAAAAGTTTTAGATTTCTGAGGGCTGGAGGCCAGGGTGGGTGGGAAAGGAGTAGAAAAAATGTTTTTACTTTCAATTAGTAATTAAATTACACAGAGTTCTTTAAAAGTATGACTATTATTATAGTATTATTAAAAATCAAAGTATGTAAAATGTTGATCAGAAGTGGAATTTTAGAATATCTGCTTTCTTACTTCTTTCATTTTTTTTTTGTAAATATATTTTAAAAACTTTAACAAAGAATTTACCTTCAGGGAGAACAGAAAGATTTAAATTTATTAAAACAGTTTACCTTGAAACACCAGAAATACTGGAATTTCAGTTATAAAACTGAAAATGTCATAATGACATAAAATAAGGATTACCACTAGTTTCAGGGAGAAAATTTTATTATTTAATAAAGCCGCAAAGTTTTATTGGCTATCTTATACTGAGACCAAAAAAGATCACAAATCTAAAGAAGATCACAGGTATGGGGTTCTATATTCATCCATTTCTTCATTTAACAACAATGCATTGAGCAGCAGTATATGCCAGGTATTGTGTTAGTAATGAAACAGTTCCTGGACCGTGAGCTCCTCGATGAGACCAAGAAAGGCGGGCATGAAGAAAATAACTGCCGTAAGTGTAAACCTGGCACACTAGAAAATGGAGGTTTATTCTGATACAGCCAAATAAAGGAAGGAACTAACTTGGTTGAATCGGGTCAAGAACAGCTTTCCAAAGAAGAAGCTTGATCTGGGGCTTATATGACAAGTAGTTTGTCAAGCAGGCAAGAAGGAAAGGAGAAACATTCCAGGATAAGGACATAGCATGTATAAAATAACTGAGGCCTAAAATGTGATGTAGAACTGTAGATGGTGGGGCTTTAGCACGTGTGGACAAAGGGTGAAAGGAAAAGAATTATAAGAGAAAACGGCAACCAATTTCAATGTGTGAAAAACACTGAACAGGCCAAGGATATCATGTCTTTTAGGTAGATGTGACTGGTAGACTGAAACGTTATGAACTCCTATAGGTACCGTAAAGTCACAAGCTGCTTGATATAATCAGATTTATGTTTTTAAGCAGTTTTCTTTCAACTCAAAGTGGAAAACAGCCAGGAAGGCTCGACTGAAGACAGAAATCTCAGGCTTGCTTCTAAAGGTCAAGAGAGAGACCATGTGGTCCTCATTTAGAGAGCAACAGTGACGACAGAGGGAGAGATATTCTAGAGGTGGAATCCATGAGACCTAGTGGGGGTGAGGGCAAGGCAAAGAAACAAGTATGAAATGTCTTCGAGGTTTCCCATATGGGTAACTGGCATAATAGCTGGCACATCAATCAGAATAACCAACATTGTGTTAACCAGCATAATAAATGCAAGAAAAAGAAATGCAGGAAGAACAGGTTTTGGAGAAAAGTTAGTAAGTTTAATGAATTCAAGTGGGAACACTGTATTTGAATGTCTGCAGGACTGGGACGTATGAAATGGACAACTGAAAAAATGGTACAGAATGCAATGTGAAAGTCTAGGCTAGAGGTATAATTTTGATGTCGTTAATCTATAGACATCAGTGAAAGCCATGGGCATACATAAAATTAACCAGAGAAAATAAAGAGATGACAAGTCAAAACAACACTGACATGAAAATGCAAACATTAAGAAGAGGGCAGAAAAAGAGAATCCAATGGAGATTGAGAACACAGACCCAGGAGGAGACCAAGGGAGCATGGAGTCAAGGAAGCTAGTTTCACGAAGGGAGTGAAGCAAGTGCTACATAGATGACAAGCAAGACAAAAACTGGAGAAAGACCCCAGAAACAGGGGTCATATGTGACTTTAGCAAAAAAGTTTCAGAGGTATGACATCTATCATAGTATTGCAAGCAATACAATGTAAAAAAAGTTAAAAACCCCAATTTTTCCTTACATATATTTATTAAATGCCATATCTCCCTTTACCTAATGTTGAAATATATGTAGAGGGCACAGACAAGATAAGGCAACTTTTCCCAAAGCCTGGTTATTTCTTCATTTACTTTAAACCTTTGTTGACATCTACCAGATGAATGATTGATGGTACCATCCCTCCCGCCCCCTTTCTCTTTAGATAAAACTCTACTGGATAGCATTTCAGTCCCTGTGGTGAAAATAGAATAATTCAGGTAGAGACACTTAGGAGGGAAGACATTTATTAAAGTGACAGCCTACCTGAATAGAGCACCTACAGCTTGAAGCAACAGTATTTCTAAGAAAATTGTTCATCTAAATATGATAACCCTTGGAAGTCACATGAACAAACAAAAAAAATGGTGGTCAAAACTCCAACTGTGTCTACTCAGTCTTTATTTCATTTGAGCCACATATAAGTCAACTCAAAAACAGCAAATTAATAGTTGCAATGAATGTATCCCACAAGCTTTATTTTTTCTTTTCTGTCTAGTTTAAATATATTTGCAAATTATGGTCATTTTGTTCCCCTAAATAGTCATAGCACATTTTATAAATGTTTTTTAACAAAGAAGATTTTACCTAAGTATGTAGGAACTCTAAGAAGTAAGGAAATGCCACTGATCTCATTTGGTGGTGGTGGTGGCAGTGAAGAGATTGGTTTACCATGGGTTTGGAATCCATGGATAAATCAAGAGGAAAAGTATCCAACTTCAAACCAAATAAACCAACTTTAATGTTGTCACAGAATAAAGTATAAATATATATTAACATTTTGCAAATCATAGAATAATAGCACTTCAGAATTAGGAAACTTTTAAGAATAATTTATCCCCTTACAGATGAGGAAAATGCAGATTATGGTCTAATAAAATAAAAAGACCAATTCGTCAGTCAGCATAAACCTGGCTAGCTGCTGACGAGACTTGTTTTAACTAAGAACTCAAGTGCATTCTGAATGCTTGGACAGAAAGCATTGATAGGTAGGACATAATCCAGTGGAGAAAGGACATACCAAGGAGCATCAAATGTTCTGAATCATAATGAAAATTATTTAGGGGTGATCTATTATAATATTTCATGCCATTTAATATAAACAATGGGGAGTCAGCAAAATAATGGCATGATTTCTTATTTTAAGAACTATAACTTTAAGAAGGGGTTAATCAAATATCTTTCATCCTTTCCCATACGTAAAACTGGCACTAGTTTATGTGAGGCTGCGCACTGAGATAAACTTTAACCTATTTACATAGTCATCCAGATCTGTTTTCTATAGCTGGAAAATATAATACAAAAATGTTAAAGTAAGGCGAGGCAGTAATTAAATGGCGTCATTTAGTTCACTAAGTAATAAAGTGTGGCTTGTGGATTTACAACTGAGAAAAGTCTCAAGCCAAAGGAGCCATCTCTCTTGGGGAGTTTTGCCTAATTTAGATTATATTTTACTCTGAAATTGAACAAAATTTAGTTAAAAGTCAATTTAATTTGTGTCAGACAAAAATAATAGTAAATATATCTTTTGAGCTTACTATGGATCAGAAATTATTCTAAGAGCTGGGGGGGGGGAGAGGGAGAGAGAGAGAGATGGAGAGAGAGAATGTTAATTTACTCTTCACAATAATTCATTGAGGTAGATATTATTTCCATATTACAGATAGGAAAACTGAAACACACAGATTAAATAATTTACCCAAGTCCAAACAGAAAATAAGTATCAGAGCAAGAACTGAAAACCAGGCAATGCTTCTAAAGTTATATCACTTTATTTTTTTATAATTTATTTTATTTTATTTACTTGATTTTATTTTATTTTGAGACAGAGTCTTGCTCTGTCACCCAGGCTGGTGTGCAGTGGCCCGATCTTGGCTCACTGCAACCTCTGCCTCCCAGGTTCAAGTGATTTTCCTGCCTCAGCCTCCCGAGTAACTGGGATTACAGGTGCTTGTCACTACGCCCAGCTAATTTTTGTAATTTTAGTAGAGATGAGGGTTCACCATTTTGGCCAGGCTGGTCTTGAACTCCTAGCCAAAGGTGACCCACCTGCCTCAGCCTCCCAAAGTGCTGGGATTACAGGTGTGAGCCACCGCACCAGGCTGTAAATCACTTTATATAATCAATCTGGTCACATGTCCTCATATGCCTCCTTTCTTTTATCATCATTACCTCTACGCCCTATTGCCAAAGAAAGAATAACTAGCTTGTTTATTTTTTATTTTTAAGGCAACTTATTTTAAACATTGGTACAACTGACGTTTGTATCGGTTAAAAACAAAAGACGTAAAAAAAGCTCTGCTGAAAAATACTTTTAAGTGCTTGTGACCACATATACACTCAGAGTAACCTTAGGTTCTTAGATGAAGCAGTCTTTTGTCAGCAGTATACCAAGTTCACACTGACTGAAAAAACTGCAGTTCCCATTTTCACCATCTATATTATCAAGAGCATTTGAATGGTTACCGATAAATATCTGCTTAAGTGAAATGAACCTAAAACTGAATTTGGTTAAGAAAGCAATAATTTTGCCTTAAATAATCTTCTTGTATGTATGTATGTATGTATGTATGTGTGTGTGTGTATATACATATATATATATATATATTTTTTTTTTAGATGGAGTCTTGCTCTGTTGTCCAGGCTGGAGTGCAGTGGCCTGATCTCGGTTCACTGCAACCTCCGCCTCTCAGTTTCAAGCAATTCTCATGTCTCAGCCTCCTGAGAAGCTGGGACTAAAGGTGTGCATCACCATGCCTGGCTAATTTTTTGTATTTTTAGTAGAGATGGCGTTGCACCATGTTGGCCAGGCTGGTCTTGAAATACTGACCTCAAGTGATCTGTCCACCTCAGCCTCCTGAAGTGCTGGGATTATAGGCATGAGCCACTGCACCTGGCCCAATCTTCATATATAAATATTTCAATTACTATGGTTAGAATGATCAAGTCAGGCTTTATTTTTTTAGTTTGTTTAGAGATGGGGGTCTCCCTATTTGCCATGCTGGTCTAGAATTCTGGTCTCAAGTGATCCTCCCACTTAGGCCTGGCCTCCCAAAGTGCTGGGATTACAGGCGTGATCCATCACACCTGGCCGCATCAGGCTTTAAAGGGATTTGCTGAATCTTAGGTCCTACCACTCAACCTACAGGTTCTTGTCAAGGTTAACAGTCGCCACCATGCTGACAATCTAATAGATACTTTTTTATGTATTCATTTTATTCAGCATCTCAATAGTATTCAGCTTGGTTAAAATGCCTTTTTTGAAACAGTCTTTTCTGTAGAAATGATCTTCCTCGTTAGTAGCTTTCTTCATAATTCAAGTCATTCTCTACTTGAACTCTAAATACCAGTCCTGTGAACTTGGTCGAGAACTCTCTTCTCTCTGTCTTCTCTCCCTAAATATTCTCATTTATTTCTGAAGCTTTAAATAATATCTATATGCTGATGTCAAAATTGGTTTAACTCAGTTTCTCCTCTGAACTCACACTTGATAAATCTCACTGGCTATTTAATTTCTCTACTGGGCTGTCTCTGAGGTATCTCAAATTTGAAACACCCAAAAGTGAATTACTGATTTTACAACAACTATTTATTCTTTTACCAAACAAAAAATCAACTTGCCCCACCCCTAGTCTTTCCCAACCTAATTAGATAGTGCCATTCCTTGAAACACCTCATCATTTAAGATAGAAAAGATCCTTAATTTCTTGAGAAACATTCATAGGCTGAATTAAATAATCACTCTCTTGACTGGGCAAAGTGGCTCATGCCTGTAATCCCAGCACCTTGGGAGGCCGAGGCGGGTGGATCATGAGGTCAGGAGTTCAAGACCAGCCCGGCCAAGCTGTTGAAACCCTGTCTCTACTAAAAATACAAAAATTAGCTGGGCACTGTGGCAGGTGCCTATAATCCCAGCTACTAGGGTAGCCGAGGAAGAAGAATTGCTTGAACCTGGGGTCAGAGGTTGCAGTGAGCCAAGATTGCGCCACTGCACTCCAGCCTGGGCAACAGAGTGAGACTCCTTCTCAAAAATAAAGAATAAAAAATGTAAAAAGAATCCTTCTCTTAAAGAGAGAGAAAGCAAATGAGGAAAAGCACTAACAGTTATTGAATTTAGGTAGATGTGCACAGGCAATTGTACCCTTCTTCCCACTTTTCTATATGCTTGAAAGTTTAAAATATACATATATAGGGAGAAACTTTTTTTTTTTAATTAAAAAAAAAAGACCCTTGCTGAATTCTTCCCATCAATGAAATGAACCATTGGCATGTGATTCCTGTTAGTGACCTAATTTTTCTAAAGCAAAACACTGTGGTAAAACACTCATGCTTCTTCAGTGCATCTAGAAAGACACATTTCCATCAGCTTGTGAACATTTAATATACCTTGAACAACTGCTGAGATCATAAAAGCATTTGAGTTAGTACTGAAAAAAATAAAGCTCCGATTCTTAGCTTTCCAAGCCTATTTTCAAATTATATTATAGCCCAACAATATTAATATTAATCTGGGCAATAACATAGAAAATGTCCACAGGTTTAAATCTTAAAAGCAGCTAGGGGAAAATTTAGAGCTTTAAACACTTGTCTTAAAAAAGAAAGAAAGATCTGGCTGGGTGTGGTGGCTCATGCCTATAATCCCAGCACCTTGGGAGATTAAGGCAGGGGAATCACTTGAGGTCAGGAGTTCAAGACCAGCCTGGCCAACATGGCAAAACACCGTCTCTATTAAAAATATAAAAATTAGCCAAGTGTCTTGGCATGCACCTGTAATCCCAGTTACTTGGGAGGCTGAGGCAGGATAATTGCTTGAACCCGGGAGGCGGAGGTTGCAGTGAGCTGAGATTGTGCCACTTTATTCCAGCCTGGGCAACAGAGTGAGGGCAGAAAGAAAAGAAAGGATAGAAAGACAAGAAAAGGAGAGAGAGGAAGAAAGAAAAGGAAGGAAGGAAGGGAAAGAAAGAAAAGAGAGAGAGAGAGGAGGAAGGAAGGAAGGGAGGGAGGGAAGGGAAAGATCTAAAATCAACACACTACTCATTTTTAGAAAAGAAGCTAGAAAAAGTAGAGCAAATGAAACCTAGAGTAGGCAAAAAAAGGAAGTAAAAATCAGAGCCCAAATCAACAAAACAAAAAACAGATAAAAAAGAAAATAAAAGAAACCAAANAGGAACAAAAGAGGAGACATTTGTTACAGACACTACAGAAATCAAAAAGATTATAAACGAATATTATGAAGAATTTGTTGTCAATAAATCAGAGAACTTAGATGAAGGGCACAAATTGCTAGAAATATATAAACTATAAAAATAGACTCAAAAGAAAACAGAATATAAGAATTAATGAAATTGGTAAAACAATTTTTTCACACAAAAAACTCAGACCCAAGTGGCTTCACTGATGAATTCTATCAAATGTTCAAGGAAGAAATAAACAACCCTACACAAAATCATCATTTAGAAAACAAAGGAAGAAACATTTCCTAACCCGTTTTATGAGACCAGTACTACTACGATGCAAATGCCAGATAAAGATATGACCAGAAAACTCTAGACCAATATCCCTGGTAAACAAAGATGTAAAACCCCTTTACACAATGTAAGTAAACAAAACACAGCAACATATAAAGAGGATTATACACTATTACAAAGTAAAATTTATCCTACGAATATGAGGATGGTTTAACATCTAAAAATCAATTAATGCAATATATCATATTAACACAATAAAGGGCAAAAACAACATGATCATCTCAACAGAATAAAACAGATTTGATGAAATCCAACACCTATTTATAATATAGACTCAAAACAAACTAAGAATCAAAGGGAAATTCCTCAACCAGATAAAGGGCATTTACAAAACACATGTAGCTAACATCACTGTAATAGTAAAAATCAGAATACTTTCCCCCTAAAATTGGATGAAGGCAAAGACATCCATTCTTAGCATTTTTATCCAATTTTATATCAGTGTGTAGCCAGTGCGCAAAGGGAAAAATAATTTTTTTAAAAATGAAAGGTACATACATTGGAAAGAAGTAAAACTGTCTTTATTCACAGATGGCATGATATTTTAGGTAGAAAACCCAGAAGAATCTACAAAGAAAACTACTTGAAATATTAAAAGGGGTCAGCAAGTTTGCAGGATACAAGACAAATATATGAAAATCAATTGTATTTCTATGTACTAACAATGAAAAAAATGAAAAATAAAATTAAGAAAAAACTTCATTTACAACACAATTAAAAAAATATTTAGAAATAAATTTCACAAAAGAAGTACATGATGTGTATGCTGAAAACTATAAAACATTGCTGAAAGAAATGAAAGAAAATCTAACAAAATAGATTGGAAGACTTCGTATTTTTAAGATAGCAATTTATCTCATATTGATTTATCCTGATTCTATTCAACAAATTAATATGAAATTTCTAGAAAAGGCAAAACTATGGAAAGAGGAAGCAGGAAAGGAGATCAGTGGTCGCAGGGAACTGGGAGTGGGAATGAGGGCTGACTGCACCTGAGCAGGAGGGTTTATGACCCTCTAAGAAGGGTCATAAAACTCGATTGTGGTTCTGTTTGATCAACTGTATAAATACCCTTTAAAAATTACTGAATTGTATATTTATAATGGAAAATGTTATGCTATGTGAATTATAACTCAATTTGTTTTTTATAAAAAGTAGCTAGTCGATAGGAAATAGCTTTTATCTAAGGAAAAACATAATATCAAAAAAATAGTACTGTTGACTGTGGCAATTGCATTGATATACCACACAGAATTTCTGAGTATAAAAGACTCTTAAGACTAATGTCAAAGCTCCCCTTGCACCTTATATGATGTTTTCTGTTGTTATTGTTCTGAAAACACTTCAAAGTGTCCACAAATATATATTAGTCCCTCAGTTTATGGTTTACTGAGTGACATCATTTTGGGACTGATCTAAAGATTCTATATACCCCTTATTGCCAAGAAAGTGGGGTGGAAAGGGGAGATTGGAGATGACAGGAACTTCATTAGTAATGGGGAGCCTGTGGAATAAGACACAGCTGCCTTTTAAGAACATTATGTCTAGTGTGGCAGTGCCCAACCTTGATTGAATATTGGAATCACCTGGGGAGCTTTTTTTAAAAAAAATCCCTGGGTTCT
This sequence comes from Cebus imitator, assembly GCF_001604975.1. Lineage (NCBI taxonomy): Eukaryota > Metazoa > Chordata > Mammalia > Primates > Cebidae > Cebus > Cebus imitator. The sequence goes on along the minus strand of NW_016107815.1, from coordinate 827,465 downwards.
GGCTACACCTAGACTGACTAAACTAAAATATTTGGTAAGGGATCCAGGCATCAGTAGTTGCTAAAGCTCTTCAGGTGATTCCAACGTGCTGCCAAAATTGAGAACCACTGGCTGAGGGAAGAGGTGGAGGCTTAAGAACCTTTTTTTTAATGCCCAACAGGCTCTTGGAAATGTGGTTTGGCATAGTTGCATCGTAGCACCTAGAGCTGCTGTCTAAGGTTGGTGCAGTAGTTACCACCCATATGTGCCTACTGAGTACCTGAAATATGGAGAGTCAGAACTGAAATCTACTGTAGGTGTAAAACATATACTGGACTCTGAAGACTTAAGAAAAAAGAATGTAAAATATCTCAATAATTTTAATATTTATTACATATTGAAATGGTAATATTTTGTTTGGAGCTATTAGGTTAAATAAAATATATTACTAAAATCAATTTCACCTTTCTTTTTGGATTTTTTGATGTGGTTACTAGAAAATTTAAAGTTACATATGTGGCTGCCATTACATTTCTATTCAACAGTGCTGATCTTCAGTCTTAAAAAGAATCACATCTCAGAGCTGAAAATGACCTTCAGAACCATGATATAATCCCTTCGTTTTACAGATAAGGAAACTGAGGTCCAGAGGGAAAGTAACTAGCCTTACATGACGCAGCTAGAAAGTGCCTTCACTGAGATTAGTCAGGTCCCCTGACTCCTGCTGTCTAGGCTTATTTCCATTACACTTTTTCAAGGATTGTTAAAACAAAAATGCTCTATCATCTCCTCTCAAAATAGAATGTTTAATTTAATCAGCTGGTACTGAAATATGTCCTTTTTATAGAGTACATTTTTTCCCTCTAGGATTTCGATGTAAGTCTCCTGCCTACAACTTCTCCTGAGTTTGTTGCCACACATCGAATGTACTACTCTTGTCATGAAATAAACCAAGGAAAATATAAAAAGATCAAATCTCACATTCCACTTTATACTGGGGAAAGGTGACATGTCAAAGGGCACTTGCAGAAACACCACAGAAATAAACTTAAAGAAATTCGTAGGGGAGGGTGGGCAGAGGGGTTGAAACACAATGAAAATAATACTTTGTGTTCCTATTTTAAGTGCCTTTCTCAGTGCTATATGCATAGCAGCTAGAGGCAAGCTGGAAAGCAGCCAGGTCCCGGCTGCCAGCAAAAATTTTGTCACCTCCTTTGAACATCTGAAGTATGTTTACCCAATAGATTTCATTAAATTACACTTCCATTAGGAAGCATACAATGTTGATACTCATCTCAAAGATCAAAGGGATCGCTAAGAGGCATGTCATCCTGCTCCCCAGCTGATTGCTATTTCTGGGCCAATCAAGGAAAGGAGCCAGAACAATACTTAGTTTAAAAAAAAAAAAAATTGTAGCATCTCCCCAAGGACTATAGACTAAGAATCTGCAGCCCCATTATCAAAATGAGCATATCATTAATGACAATACACATACAGTGAGTTATTTTAATACAACTCCTACACAACAAACAAGCTGGATTTGGGTCATTAGCTGAATTTGTAAAACAGTCTTTATGAGGGCTGAAAAACTCTTTAGTAAAAATACAAAGTTTAGAAGATGGAGAAAGAGTTCTATTACAAATGCGAGAGAAGAATGTAGTATTTTAATTTCACTGTGACTTTCAATAAACCAACAGGTGAGTCAAACTGGAGATGGCTATCTAATCAATGTCAGGTTGTAGAACTTTTTTCTCATTTCATTATTTTGTTGTTGTTGGATGATTTAAAACGAAACAGCAGAAATGCATTTATTTTAAAAAGGCAAAAATGATTCCATCTTGAGATCCAGTGATTTATGATGAAAGCACTTAACTTCCAGGAACAAATGGCATGGAACGTCAATACCTATGTAATAAACCCGCATGTTCTACACATGTACCCCAGAACTTAAAGTATAATAATAATGTGTTTTAACGAAATAAGATCTAACCATTGAAAATTAGTAAATAAAAACAAGTTTCAGCTGAGGAAAAAAATACATCAGGTAAGTTTAATAGAGAGTTTAAAAAAAAAAAAAAAAAAGTACTGCAAATGGCCCAGATCCTGTATTTGACATTAGAATGGTAGCTCAGCAACAGCTCAATATTCTAAGGCTGATTTCAGGTAGTGAGAACTCTTCTAGTATTTTTTATTGTGAAGAATTTGCTCAAAATGGGATTAAAAAGGCAAAATTCAGGCAAGTGTTCATTCTACAAGCTCTTCTGGTAAAGGTAAATTACCTATCTATAGCCACAACCCACAATCTAGATTTCAGCTGCTCCCTTTCAACATGTAAGTCAACCCTTGGTTATCCATATTTGACACAGCATATGAACTCTAATTATCTATCTTTTGCAATTAATCATCTGACAATTACATTTCCTGCATTTATAAGCATCCAGCTGGGAACTGAGTTTTAATCTGAGAGAGAAAAAAAGAGAATTCAGGTTCCTAACAAATTACTTCTAATTAACCAGAACCTTTTTTAGTCATCCCAATGTAAAGATGCCTACAGCTAATCAAAGAATTTATTGTTTGCATTCTTAATGATACTTTAAAATTTCATTTAAATTTCCCCAAAGAGCAGCTCTGAAAACGTATTTCACTAACATTACTTAAACAAACATTCTGTTTGGCAGTACACAAAGAATGGGGTGGTGGTGAGGAAATTATTTCTCAGGGAAAGGAACTTAGAGCAGAATGAGAAATGATACCAAACAAAAATAAAGCAGATTCAAGGAGTACATCTTATCTTCCAATAAGTTCAGGAAATTGACAGAGCTGAGTTATAAAAATTTTAGAGCTTGGCGAGATCTCAGGGATCATCCACTCCAGTGGCTCTCAAAAGTGTGGTTCTGTGACACCAGCTTCAGTATCAATATGAAACTCTTTAGAAATGTCAATCCCCAGACCCCATCTGAGCTCCACCCGGGCCTTCTGAATCAGAAACTCAAGGGTAGACCCAGCAATCTGTGTATTAACAAGCACTCCCAGTGATCCTGATGTTGCTCGAGTTTAAGAACTACTGGTCTAGTCTAAGTACTTCATTGTAAAGATGAGGAAAACTGCGAGCTGAGAAAGAGGCCGAAGTTCCAAAACACAAGAATAAAATAAAAGGATGACAGCAAAGAATTTACTATCATCTTTTTTTTTCTTTTATTAAAAAATCTTTGTTAGTATATAAGATACAATCCTTTAACCTATCGGGTAGCTGCTAGGAGTACTGAGCCTTGCATTCTCCAACACTGCTTCCTCTCATGGTATACTTAGCTCTTGGACCTAAAACACATAGACATTCCTAGAGTACTGGTTATCCATTTCCCAAATCATACTATTCCACAAATGTTGAACCAGCAAGAAACAAAGACCAGAGAAATTAGCGGAAGCCAGAGTCCTATTTGACTTTCAAAAATACCACTGCAAGAAGTGCAATTTATAGAAGACAAAGTAGTACATTGGAAGTAACACTGAATACAGAATCAAATAATATATACATTTTTAATTCTTGCCCAAGCCACTGACCAGCTCAATAACACTATTACACTCTTATTGAATAATACCTTTGGGTCTGGTTCTGGCTGATATGGCTAGCAAAGTCTTCTATCTTAACCAAGAATAATAGAGGCATTTTACTCAAACTTAAGAATGCCCTACATTGTAATGACAGTTCAACTTGATTCTCTTCAGTTAACATAGAGAATAGCTAATTGGACAATTATTTCAATTTTTCTAGAATATGAGATTTGATAACCCTATTCATCTATTCATTCAGAAACATTTACTTAGAATTTATATGCTCTTACATAGCATGCTATATCGCAGTTCCTGTTCTAAAATAGTATATAATGTAGCTGGAGCAACAAGACTAATTGCACATGGAAACAAAGCAAACTAAAAGGCAACATCAGCTTTAAAACCTAATAGTACAAATATTGGGGCATGCAGGATGAAGCAATCAGAAACATGTTGAAACTAAATCAAAAGTACGTATTCTGACACTATCACAGTACCCTTTTTTTTTTAATCATAACATGATGAAATGTGACCCAATAAGCCAAAATCACTACCCAAACAATTCTTTGAACATTTCTTTGCATAATTAATACTGTCTTCTAAAACAATCTACACAGGCAGAAAATGTAAGGACTGTACCTATTATTACCAAAATATTTGTGTCAGTTTAAGTTAAATTCGGAGGTCACAGCCAATTTTTAAGTTAAACTATTTGGACAAAAGTGTTTTCTTCCTTTCAGGTAAATACGTTATAAAAGATATATCAAGTGGAGGAGATGGCATCAGCCAGAAAGACTAAGTTGGAGTAATGATTTTTGAGTTATATACTGAAGGTCATAAGGTTACAAGCAGGAGGAGAGAATTCCAGACAGAATAGCTTGTATAAAAAGACAACTAGGTGAGAATAAGTAAAGCAACTGTATATAACAACGTTAGACTAATTTGATTACAGCAAGCAAATAAAGACAATTTATGCTTGTAAAATGATGAGGCTTGGGGGTCAGAAAGAACTGGGAGCAAAATGAAAGCTAGAATGCCAAATTTGGATTTGATCCAATTGCCAATGACAAACCTTGTATGCACCTCAAAAATGCAAGATGAGGCAAGGCATGGTGGCTCACACCTGTAATCCCAGCCCTTTGGGAGGCTGAGGCAGGTGGATCATTTGAAGTCAGGAGTTTGACACCAGCCTGGCCAACAGGGTGAAACCCCATCTCTACTAAAAATACAAAAATTAGCCAGGTGTGCTGGCACCTACCCATAGTCCCAGCTACTTGGGAGGCTGAGGCAGGAGAATCGCTTGAACCGGGGAGGTGGAGGTTGCACTGAGGCAAGATCATGCCACCTCACCCCAGCCTGGGGGAAACAGTGAGACTCTGTCTCAAAAAAAGCCAGGGCGGGGGGTGGGAGATTAGAACTCTCCCTTTCTTAATGTTTAATTTTATCATAGTATTTCTCAACCCAGGTGCAGAGTATTTATTATATATGTATACACAATCCTCCTTAATCTGAGGTCACTTCTCTCTTTAAATAGTGGATATTATCTCTATCTGAAATATTACTGTTTTAACAGAACCATACACAATGCACTGAAGTAAAGAGAGATTAAATGTGGCAAAATCAAAGACATGCTGTAAATAGAAGAATGTGGATGCAGAAATTCAGATATTACTGTGGCCTAGGTATTGGACCTGAAGTCAAGGAAAAAAAAAAAAAAAAGATTTATGTATCCTTGCAAAAACTATAGTATCAGTGGTCTTTGAGTGTGTTATTGTGGGGAACATTATCGGTTATTTGCACTTTTTGTTACATTGTATATTCTTTAGATCTGTGATACTGTTTCTAATGGTTATTGTACGCAGTGACTATAAAAATCTTAATATCTAGGATCGAACCTTGTCAAAAACTCAGATTTTGAGGTTAGTTTTAGATTTAAGCAGAAAACTAGAAACAGAGCGAGTAAACAAGAAAACATCAAGGATATACCACGTGAGGGCACTTTAATAAGGATTTCCAAATGTGTCTTTTCCACGTATTTTCCAAAAGACATTTTCATGATGTAATATTTCATGATTATCCCATTGTGAGGCAGGCGTAACAGGCATCATTATTTCCATTTTGCAAATGAAAAAGAGAGGCCCCCAAAATGTAGTTAACCTGCAAAAATTCTCAAAGGTAGTTGGTGGCCAAGGCAGGATTTAAATCCAGGCCTTCTAACTAGAAGCTCAGTGTTCTTTCCAGCCCACCCACTGCTGTCCCACATAAGCCTCCAGAAACCAACTTTTTCTGCAGTACTAAATGGCATTTTCAACTGTTTGATCTTTGTAAACACATAAGTGTGGTAAAGTGTTATAAGAAGTGTTGTAACATAAAGTATGTGTGGGACAGAAAGGGAGATTCATAATAATTCCCTTAGGCTCACTTATTAACCTAAAGTACTTGGTATAGATAAATAGAAGGATGCTACAAAAAGATCCGAGAGACAGGAAATGAGCATGGGAAAAAAACATGTAAAAATCAGAAAAATACGTACATCTATGCAGTTGCCATCATTTAAATGGGAGCACCACAGAAAAAAGTTCTCAAGTACAAATCGTATTGCAACAGCTGCTTCTAGTGATACATAAAACAGGCTAAAAAATAATAAAAACTTTGAAATAAAGTTAAAAGATACAGGCAACTTAAAACTAACATCTTTTCTCTACACAGAAAGGTTAAATTGTGAGGTTGACATTTGCATTTGTTACATTGTCAATGCTTTCTATCAGCATGTATACAAATAATATCTAAAGATGTCATCTGCATATTTATACCAAAAGAGCTTATGAGCAGGACCTGTCAGTATATTTTAACATCCTTCCAAAACGTCAGCTTTCATCAGATATAAACACAACATGTTTAATTTATTAGTTTGGTCTTAATATAAAAAGTTGACAATCATATGTCACTATAACTACTGATAAGGTAAACAAGGACTACAGGAAAATGTCAAAAGTTGTTGAAATGTTTGCTAAAATACAACATCAAATCATATATATCAGCTCTTCCCTGGCAATGAACATGTCATATTTTCCTGCATGTGGCTACTTCCGAAAAGATATGCCCAATGGACCATTTAAGAAACTTCACTCTTTTTTTTTTTTTTTTTTTGAGACAGAGTTTGACTCTTGTTGCCCAGGCTGGAGTGCAATGGCACAATCTCAGCTCACTGCAACCTCTGCCTCCCAGGTTCAATCAGTTCTCCTGTTTCAGCCTCCCGAA
>NW_016107815.1:809284-820653 GCF_001604975.1 Cebus imitator | reverse complement strand
TAGAGACAGGGTTTCACCATGTTGGCCATATTGATCTTGAACTCCTGACCTCAGGTGATCCACCCATCTCAGCCTCCCAAAGTGCTGGGATTACAGGTGTGAGCCACCACGCCCAGCCAAAAACTTCATTCTTAAAGCATCTTAATTCCTACATAGGAGAAATTTAAAAGAAGTCAGAACCAGGAAAACACTTATTGTGACACATGACATTATTATATTGCTCTATGTAAGTAAAAATTGCATTCAACAAATAATTCATACTAGATGAAACTTTTTCATTGGAATACTTATGTTTTGTGTGCCTATCATTTATCATAGAAGCTTCTCCTAAAAAGTTTGCTTTAAAATCATAAATCTTGGGTCTTAAAATTAATCAACAGGCACTTATTGAACAGCTACTATGTACAGCATTTGCTAAATACTTCAAAAATACAAAAATAGATGACTCACTCTCCTCTCCCGAAGATCTTATAATTGGTTGGTAATAAAACTTAAGTAAGTGAAAATCAATAAATCATTTCAGCTCTGACATGGAAACAGTTGTGTGAGTTGATACAGGTTATAAATATAAGTGCCAAGGTGAATGGAAAGTAAAGGAATCTATCATGAAGTCCTAGAAAAGACCTCACAAAGAAGGTGAATAATGGTTGTGAAATCGTTGATATGGAAGACATACCATTCTGAAACTAATAGATTAAGTTAAGCCCAATATTCCAAAACATACTGAGTGTCCTAAACTGTACATAGAATAGATTTAAAGCAATGTGAAAAGTTTCACAAGCCTTAAAATGCCAAGTATTCAAATTTTCAGCAGCATTAAACGACAGAGCTCACTGACCTCAGAGAGCATGCAGGCTGACCTCTGCATTTGAGAGTGGAAGAAGCTGAGACACAATGAATTGCCCAATGGCACTTAGCTAGTTAGTATTAGGGCTGAACCCAAAGTCAGAACTCCTGACCTTTAATCTCGTGTACCTGCTGCTGCATCACACTACTTCTCTTGGTTTGTAGCCTGTTTGAAATAAGTGTAGGTTATGAAGCAAGTCATCTTTAAACTTTACATGTTAGATGAGCAGAGAATTTAGTGACTCTTTAAATATAAATGCTAATAAAGGAGTATGATTTAGTAGCTTGAAAGTCTAACAGACTTGATTTCAAGTCCGGGATCCAAATTATGAGACCTTGGGAAAGTACCTTAGCTTTCATAACCTCCTATGTCTGAATTATAAGCTGGCTGTGAAGAATAATGATATACAATGTGATATCCGGCCTAATAGATGCCTTTAATTGTTACGGTTAATCTCTCTCTCTCTCCCTCTGAAATCCCCATCAACATCATTCTAGACTGAATGGCTCTCAACCAGGAATAATTTTACCCCAAAAGGATATTTGGAATATCTGGAGACATCTTTTCATTGCCATGATTGGGGTTGGGTTGGTGGTCTGCTAGCATTTAGTGGGTAGAGGCCAGAGATGTTGGTTAACTTCCTATACGGCATAGGACAGCCCCTCACAACAATTCTCCAGCCCCAAATTTGAAGTGCTGAGGTTGAGGAATCCTGTTCTAGACCAAAGAGAAAGACTTTCCATGACCACATTCAGTTAAAAGAAAAATCCTATTTCTTCTGCCATAAAAGGCAGCATCCTAACTTTACCAAAGTATCAATATCAAGGCAGACATGCATCAGACACTTAATTTTATGCCATGGACTACAAAATAATGACTATGCTATACAATCCTGCTATTTGCATGCAATGGCAACACTGTAGCTGAGAAGATCTTTATAGATTATTTTTTTTAACTGGAGGACTGGTAGAATTCTTTAGGCAAATTTAAACGTAATGACAACATCAGTCTGTACTTTGAGGATATTTCTTAGTACTTCCTACATTCCAAAAAGACATTAAAAGCATCTGGATATAGCAGGAGTAGGCAGACTGTTGCAAGAGCACCAACAAACTGGCACCCGAGACAGCTGCTTCTGGCATCCTTACCTCCTGGAAGATACTTGGTATTTTTCCTTCCCATCTCTTAGGTTTTTATTTTCCCCTACGCCTACTTCTTTTCTCCCTTTTTCTTTCCCCTGCTGTCTGTGCCTCTTGTCATTTGCCAGTGACAGTTGTTTAGCCCCAGTCATGACAAAACTCAACAGACAAAATACCTTGATTTGGTGGCAAGGTTTCAGCGATGCTTTCTTGGAGATAAGAATGAGAAGGATGGGCATATGCATAATTTAATTTTCACTTTCTAGGTGCTATCCCTATGTAAAAAGATTTTGTAGAAACAGTATTAAGAGACCCAGCTTTGAAATACATTACCAAGGGCATAAGAAATACAACTGCTCATAACAACCACTCATAATCTATTATAAAATATTACTTGCTAATATTTAAAAAATATAGCTCACACTTTGAATTTTACCGGGTTAAAAAGAATGCCTTTTCAGAGTGAAAAGTAAATCATTAATGCAAAGAGACTATTTTAAATAAATTTGGTCTTGGAAATTTTTCCCACAAAATGCCAAAATATGACATATTTTAAATATTAGTGTGAGCCACAGTGCCATCTACGGCCATTTTTCATTCGAATTAGAAAGCACAATTTTATAACTTTGACAGTCTCTGAACAGAGTAGGAAGAGAGAAACCCCTCCCAGATATAAAATGCACTGTCAAAAACTTCACCCCAAATTTCTATCTCCAGACACATGGAAAGATAATTTCCTCAGAATCCACATAAGGAGACGACAATTAGCATAAAAGAAGTAAATTTATATGATGGAAACATTTTGAAATTACATACTTTCATAACCTCTCTGATTGCAAAGTCCATAGCAAAATAATGTACGCATGAACCAAAACTCTTTAATCAATATATTATGTTTCAAAACTGAGAAAATTAACAATTATTTTGCTTTAAGAAATATAATAGATTTTAAAATAGCAGTTGTTTAAGACACATGGTAGTATTTTTTTCTATTTTGAGTCTTCTTGACTACTATTCAGAAATAGTTTTTTAAAGTAATTTCATAATTAAAAACTCCCTTGATATGATGATCATAAGATTCAAATTGATATCATATGCTATGGGTTATGTTAAGTTAGAAATTTTCCAATCTAGCCACAAAAGGAACTTCAATTTCCCCCCAAACAAGATACAAGAAATCCTCTAGTAATTGTACTATCAAGTTGTAAGTTATTTTCCCCACACCAATGCACAACTATCATCATTTGGAACCAAGTAGATTTTCTCTCTCTTTCTTTTTGTTCCAAATTCACTCGGCTTACTGCCAAGAGAAAATACAGACACTGGGGAGGCAAAGAGCAATTCTGCTAAGATCAATGAAGATGCTGGCCATAACAGAATCCTATTTATCCATCACATCCGTACTTCTTGTGCTCTGATTAGAGATTACTAGCAATTTCTTGACAATTCTTGTAGAAAATTAAGTTAAAATCAGCCTTACAAGACTTCACAGGGTGAAGAAAAAAATGGAGATATATAGTGTCTCCTACTAAATGCAGAAACAACATATATATGCATGGCTTTTATAACTATATTTCCCTTCTTACCAGGGAATTAATACGCCTGTTTCCAAAACAGTTAGACTGCAAATTTAAAAACAAAAATACATATAAAGACATTCTATTGGCATTGGCTTAAGGTAGGCCAAAGGCACAGTCAGTATGCAATCAAAGACTAAGGGTTTTGTTTTGTTTCTTTTTAAGCTTAATTGAAAATTTAAAGCCTTCATTTTGCCACCTAAGTGGGAACATTATTCATCTCATGGCTTCTCTGTTTTCCCCAACTAACACCTACATTTTTACTGAAAGGTAATTAATTTTTTAAAAAGTTTGATAGAGACTCAATGTAAAATGCTGGATTTTGCCAACTTTAATTTTTTTTTATTTAAAGCAATAGCATTAAAGAGTCAAGGGGAAGAATAAAAATAAAATGAAATGGCACTGCAACTCCTATGGAAGAAAAGCTTTATTTTCAGGTACTTCATTAAACATAAAGCCACCACATTACCCAGCACAAGTAACCTTTCAATAGTGTCTAATCACTAATGAGATAAAGGCTGAGCTGCTCAACTTAACCAACAAGGCTTTGCCAAGCTCTCTGGCTCAGTTCCCCACACTTTGGCTCAGTACTTCCTAAACTCTGCTGCACAGAGGATCACCTGAGATGTATAAAAACCTTCTGATGCCCAAGTCGCACCCCATGCTAATTAAATCACAACATGTGGGAGTGGGAGTCGGGCGTCAGAACTTTTTTAAGATCCTCAGATTCTAATGTACAGCAAAGTATAGGACTCAAGGCTCCAGCCCTATATTTTACACCTGGAGCAATTTCAAACACGCCAACCCTCCTCTTCCTCCCTTCCACTATCCCTCCCTCAAATTCTTCATTCATGTTGCTTGTTCCACCTGACTACACCCTGCTTCTCTCAAATTCTTCCTTATTCTTCAAGTCTCAGTCTGGATATCACCTCTCGGAGGGTGCCTTCTTCAAAACCCCCACTTCCTACACACACATGCATATGCACGTGTGTGCGCACACACACATACACGCACACACACACACACACGAGCTGGATGTCCCTCCCTGTTTTCATATACGATTCCATCTGTACCTCTGTAATTGTACTTACCACAGCATTATAATTATTAAGGCAACAAGCTCCTTGAAAAGTTTGTCATCTTTTGGCTGCTTGCACAATGTAAGTTGTCTATAGTAATCTATACCAAAACAACAACAACAAATTGTTGAGAACCACCAAAATTAAAATGAACTTTACTGAAGTGACTAAAACACCATCAGCTCGAAAGTTCTTAGCTTCGGCTTCCTCAGTTGTTCTTTAGTTTGACATTAATTTAATATTATTTGTTTTATTTAAGCCTGATTTAAGTCATTTTTGCTTCTACCATATTATTTGTAGTTGTGTATTACATTGCCTTCTGTATGTGTGTATATTCTAGGCCAAATTCTCAGTGTGTAACAATACTTGGAACTTATAAATTATAGGGCGATTTTCTTGCTATCTTTAGGTATACAAACTAAAGTCAATACTTTATCAATATGAATGACAATATTTAACAGATACTTTTAGGAAAGTTTAAATCTATCCTCTGAAGATTCAATAATTGAGTCATCCCACTGAAATAAACTGACAATAGACAGTTTAACTGGAGAAAAGACATACAAATTTATTATTGTGTTCATGGACATGAGAGTCCTGCAAAGATGAGATTCAAAGAAGGACCAGACAGCTGAGGTTTAAAGTCACCCTCTTGTTGGGGAGAGGAGGACAGAAGGGTGTAGGCAATTTTGAGAGGTAGAGAATAATATTTAGGGGAATTTAATGAGCCCAAAGATCAGACAATAGTTTGTAAATGATTATTTTTGGAAGCTGAATGGGATGAGTTATGGGAAGGTGAGGGGTGGAACCACACTGTTAACAATGGTAGTCTTATGCCAAAAAAGTCTCGTAAGTAATCTCTTGGTGCAGCTCTCAGAAGAATAAATGAAAAGTCAGTTTGAGTCTTTTCTCGAGTGGTTGAATTTTCCTGGTTATTTGATGAGATTCAGAGAGAGGGAGTCTTAAATCAATTGCATTTCCTTTGGAAGAAGTTATTGTCAGTTGGATAAAGGAACTTCCAGAGGGAACCCCTCCCAGTGGGGCAGGAGTGGGGATTGAGAGTAAGGTGGGGGAGAGAAACAAGAGGAGGTTAGAAAGTCCTTGGCTCTGAGGCAGTGTCTAAGGTCTTTCAATTTCCTTTAATTCAAAAGCGGTCAGCATGCCAAAGCACCATACTTTGGTGGTATTGTTCTCTGTGCCCCAACCTACTATAGAGTCTTCCTCTTCTCCCTCTCAATATGATATATATTGGGGCAGTGTCTGGCCTAGTCAAGACAGTGACTTCTAAATGTTGCTGAGACGTATCAGTTATTAGAAGCTAAGGAAGAAATGGGAAGGAAATCAAAGTAATCCAATGTGTATTTTGAACTCTAGATAAAAACTCAGTGCAAATCTAACTCTAAATAGTAACATAATACAATAATAAAATGATATAAAATAAAACATAATATCATATTTCTTCTTTTCTTCTGACTCTACTACCATAGAGTGATTCATTTCTAAGATGTCTTTTACAAAACAAAATGTGTTGGAATACAAAAGCAATCCAATTCAAAAGGTCGTATCAGAGAATATGGTGGAAGATTTCACGTTTTAATCCTTTGTGTACATTCCCACACTTAGTCCACTGAAGCAATGTGGAAGAGGGTTTACATTTTTAGGATATTTAAGCAATTTTTCTGACCTTGAGATACATTAGCCTCTAACCTCTTTAATTAAAGGCTTATCACTTGTTCACAGAGAAGTCACTGACTAAAAATCAGTGCAGTTTTCCAGGTGTTTTAGTGTGGTCTGTTTGGCCCTCATATCTCCCCATTAGGTGGGCAGAGGTGGTATTACAATCCAGATTTGCAGGAAAGGAAACTGAAGCACAGAACGAATATGCCACGTATCCAAGGCCTCCAATCTACACTGCCTGGGCTTTTTCTGAGTATTTCATACTTTCTCTTTCAGTAGTATGGTCAAATTTAACTTGCACACAATACTAGAAAAGTATGGGATTCCCAATTTCTGGCAATCTAATAATATATACATAATATTTTTGAAGTATAAATAGAACATCCAACTAGGAGCCCCGGACTAGACAAAGATGAAATGGTTAGCACTGAACCACATTCATTCAAAAATGTAGAAAAAGAAAATTTTAAACTTCACTGAAACTAAAATGAATATACATCTGCAAGATACTAGCTATAAGGATAGTAATTTTCTCCTAAGTTTTACTTTAAAAATTACATTTCTATAAGTAAGATAACTCCAGCCTTACTTCAGTTGGGTTTTTTGTAGATTAGGTTTGCAGAAAAAGATCAAAATAAGAAAACAATGAAACAAAAAATGTCAGTCAATCAATATGCAAAGATGCAATACTCCATTACGAAAATCAAAAGATATCAGATAAAAAAACACAGAAGAGATTAAAAAGGGGCATCCTTGTGTTAAAGTACAGAATACAGTTTTAAGAAACTCATTTCATTTCTATAATAGGACATTTCACACCAAGGCCAATGCCATGCAATGTGACTTTCTGAAGCCTAAAATCCAACACTCTTTCTCCATTTTAATAATGCAATCACATGTCAAATTCTTCACGGCTAATAAAAGAAGTCTCCATTTCACAATATATTTCCAAGTCCAAGACAGTGGTAACTTGTTTCAATAACAGTTAAGAGAACCAAATGGAGAACGAGAAAATGTGGACATTTCCTTAGAATCTTCTTCGATGGAGCTTGACCTGTAATAACTTTGGTGTATTTGCAAAAACATGAGGAGCCTCAAGAATTAATAAAATGCGCTGAAGATGGAGCCATGTTTCTTGAGGTTTCCCAACATGATCACACTTAAGCATTTCAGAGGCATTTCTAGCAAAGGCTTTTAATCCATGATCTGATGAACTTCTTAAAAGAAAAGTTAAAAGCGCAATTTGACTGCACAGTTGTTATTTGTTTTTATTTCTAAAATATAATTTCTCCATATTTGGGAACTAAAGGACACAAAGTCAAACAAAACAACATAGGCAAAAAATGAGACCATTTGTACACATGGTCCATTTTCTGCTAGGCTTATAAGGACTTGAAATCATCAGAAAAGTCTCTGGTAAAATCTATTCTAGACCCAATTTAACTTCTTGCATAAGAAAGCTTAAAATAATTGACATAGCAAAACTCAACCACTATTACACAGTTTAAAAATCTTCGCCCTAGAGATCAGATCTGGCTCAGTCTTCAACACAACCAGCTAAACGCACCTAAAAGCTGTATGCTACGTCAAAAGTGCCTAACCCGTTTTAAATTTTATTCCGAATCTCACAAATGTGGAACTGGGTAAAGACGATAAGAATGGCATAAAAGCAACTGAAGACTTAGGAAAAAAGAAATGAGACATTGGAATCCTGATATGTCATTTCAAACTGCCACTTTTACATCAGTTTAGCAAAGCACAAAATTGACACAATTTTTTCAAATATTTTTGTAACCCTAGGGCCAAAGTATGAAATCTCTAGTTCAGTCTGTGGTATTAAACTGTGAGTTTCAACAATTCTAGAACGTAAGCCTTAAGAGAACAATGAACACGTACACGTCAGTTCCACACTGAGCCATCACCTTGAGGCCTCTGGTTCCTTCAGTAATACCACTACCACCGTATCACTGTCTCTCCTTTAATGTGTGATATTTACCAGGAGAGTGACCAGCAAGTACTTTCATAAAAGGCATTTCATTTAAAAATCAATTAGCTACTTGCCTTTCCAAGGTATAGTATACCATATGAAAAATGAGAGTGACTCAAAGGGAAAGCCAAGGAAAAGGCTTGTCTATTAAACTATGTAATACTTTTTCCCAGGGAAATTAAACAGAGGTTCCACTAATCTTGATAACACAGTCTCTGGCCATATATTTGCAGACTATCAGACTATTTTTGACCATGGGACAGTTTATATGCAACCACTAAAAAGTTTACTATTTATGAGCAAACAATTTAACATTAAAACAGAGTTGGCTTTCTGACGATGGCAATTAGCTTCTTCATGTTCCAAACACCAAATAACATTTTCCCATTAATTTTTAAACCGATGTGGCTTTAACTTAAAATAAACTGTACATCAAAAGAATGGAAAATAAACAGCCAGGAACACAATTTGACGAATTGGATTTATTTAGCTTATTTATCTAAACAGGGACCATTGGATCTCTTTAATAGGCTGACAGTTGCACTGGGCTGGTTAATAAAACATTCAACACAGTGTCTTCAGCCAATATAGAAATGCAAATCCCATCAGAAATATTTTATTCATGAGGCAGTAATTTCAGTTACTACCATAGTTTCTTTTTTAAAAAATGGCACTCTGCAAACAAACAGTGCCATCTAGTGCCATCTAACAATAAAGCCAAATTTGTCACCAGAATCTTAACTGGTTTTATCTTTTCTCTTTACTTCCTAGGTAAGATCAAAGCCACCGGGCAAAACAAGCAAACAAGTTGATAATAATTTGTTTAGTCATTTTAGAAGGATTATAAACAGAAACAACTGTTTTAAAACCAATAAACTATATACATATATAAAGCAAGTTAGCACTGCTTCTGGAAAATATATACTTCTTCTAATTGGAAAACTCAAACAACTAGAAATGCCATAAAGTCAGAGCAAAAAATTTCTCCTTCTGCCATAAAATGGTAACACAGCTATAATTCCAATGATGAATAAACATTGTTAAGTAGGTGGGAAAAAATTCCAATTAAAATGCAGAATTCAATCGGGAATCTGACATGAACTTAATTTACACGCACATGACTGTGTAGGTGCAAATGCACACAGATATCCATATCGGGACACACTTCAACTTCGGCAATGACTACAGTGAACATGGAAGTTATTTTACAGGTTATAAAATTTTACAGAAGCTAAAGGCAAACACTTTCAAGCCTAAAATTGTCATCATAAAACAGTCACATTGGAAGAAACTGTCGGAGTTTCCAAAGTGAAGAAAATCTATTAAGATCAAACTCAAATTCAGCACATAGAACTAACAATAAAATCTTTAACACATCATATTATTCTAATCAAGTGTACATGATGGGGAGAAGGGTCAAGAACATGAACATTGTATGGGCTCTTGGATAAGGAGAGCAGGGTGATACACAAGCACAGATCAGCTCCCAGATGGCACTGACAACAGTGAGGATAGATTTTTGGGAAATTCCCTACCTGATGGGTTCCTTTCCTGTGTTGGTCTTTGAAATTAACAGGAGATCTGTGAGAAGATTGACCAAGGTCAAGGCCAGGAATAAGAATCCTATAAACATGAAGGGCAGCTGCATGATGATTTTCTAACAATTTTACCTAGCAAAGCCTCAGTAATGGGGAACTAACTTTTTAAGAAAATAAATGCAGGCCAGGCATGGTGGCTCATGCCTGTAATCCCAGCACTTTGGGAGGTCAAGGCGGGAGGATCACTTGAAGTCAGGAGTTGGAGACCAACCTGGGTGACATAGCAAGACCCTGTCCCTACAAAAAGATTTTAAAAACAGCCAGCTGTGGTGGCTTGCACCAGTAGTCCTAGCTACTCTGGAGGATAAGGTGGGAAGATCACTTGAGCTTAGGAGGTCAAGGCTACCATGAGCTGTGATTACACCAAGGCACTCCACCTGTGTGACAGAGCAAGGCACTATCTTAAAAAAAAAAAAAAGAAAGAAAGAAAGAAAGAAAATGAATAAATGAATGCAAACAAGGAAAATAATGGGTATGCACATGCACATAATATATAAATAGAGTAGTACTTTCTCTCTTAAAGGTCATAGTCATATCCAAATAACTAAAAGAAATGTTCTTCAGTTTCTGATTAAGAAATGTTAAGAATGTAAAATGGATTTAGGGTTAGAACAGATTCCGAGAACCATGCACACTGGCTAGCATTACTAACATTAAATGTATCTTCCACGGAAGAGTATCTTAGAAAAAGGAATCTCAGTTGTATTTAATTCTAGAGTCTGTAAAATCCCCACAAGTCATAAATAACAGTATATTTCTTACATAATTGTTTGTGGTTTAAGTGAGTAATGCTTGTAAAGCAATGGTCCTGGTCTACCTGTGATTTTTATTTTGAAAGTCACATTCTAACACAGAGAAACTATGGAGAAAGAACAAATGTGATTTGATGAGCCACAATGAAAATGTAGTTCCAGGCATATTTTATTAAGGGCCATAAAACTGTTGACACCCTTTGACTTGGTCATCTGTCTTTGGAGAAATGATCCTAATTAAATAATCCTGTTCAAATATGTTCACTGCAGCACCATAAATAAAAGAGGAAGTAAATGGAAATATATTAAGATTCAACGAAAGGTTAGCTAACATCATCCAAGGAAATATTATGCACCTATCAAAATGATCAAGAATTTATAGAAATGGAAAATACTAATGGTACAATCTTATACTTCAAAATATGTGGGCTGAGCATGGTGACTTAAGTCTGTGATTCCAGCACTTTGAGAGGTCAAGGCGGACAGATCACCAGGTTAAGAGATCGAGACCATCCTGACTAACATGGTGAAATCCCGTCTCTACTAAAAATACAAAAATTAGCTGGGTGTGGTGGTGCATGCCTGTATTCCCAGCTACTCAGCAGGCTGAGGCAGGAGAATTGCTCGAACCCAGGAGGTAGAGGTTGTAGTGAGCTGAGATCGTGCCACTGTACTCCAGCCTGGTGACAGAGGGAGGCTCCGTCTCAAAAAAA
>NW_016107815.1:764549-809272 GCF_001604975.1 Cebus imitator | reverse complement strand
AAAAAAAAAAAAAAAAAAAAAAAAAAAAGGATCAAATGACCTCATTCTCATGTAAAATGAAATAAAAAATTATGCAAGGAAGAAGGGGAGAGAAGATGGGAAAGAAACAAACCAAAATGAAAAATATGGTTCTTTGAGGATAATAGGGCCACTGGTGATTCTTTTTCTTTTTATTCTTCTTTATTTTCAGAATATTCTATGATGACCAGGTTTTATAGTTACATAGAATCAAACAATAAATGTAATTTTTTAAATAGCAGGTATATTCATTAAGTGTACATAGTAAGAAAATTTCCTTTTCTGAGGTGGTGCTGTCTAGTCTTTCTTATTTCTTTTTAGAATGTACTTATGGTCCTGTAAGAAGCATTAGCTGATGCTATAATTATCACATATTACCACCTCTAAAACATGTTTTCATGGTTTCCCATAGCTTCCACAAAAATACAAGTAAAATATCCCAGGGAGCTGTAAGTACAGAAAAGATAAAATGTAAGCAGAAGCATACATTCTTGACCTTTCAACAAAAACAAAATTTAAATTCACCTTTCTCATTTGAACTTCTTTAGTCTATCTCGAGTTAAAAAAAAAAAAAAAGAATATGGGTACTGGCTTTACTCATAAACTCAGATACTCAAGTTGTCCATTCACCTATGAAAAGAGAGAGTACAGGTAGTATCAGTAAAAGCTTCAAGCTGTTCCACAACATCCTTTGAACCCTGACCTAAGGGACCAACTCTGATAGTCTGCAGGTAGTTGGATTTCTAGGACCATTCAGCCTCACTGCTGAGACTGTCAATAGAAGTACCATTCTCTGATGTAGACAGCTCTGCACTAGGAGCTGGTCTAACAATCACATCACATAGCCTGCCAAACAGGAAAAGGACAGCACTCAGGCACCACTGACCTGGGATAGAAGTGAACTTGAGACTGGGGCTAAAAAGATCTCTTTTTAACATTCATTAAGATCTAATCATCCACCCCAAATCCTTCTGTGTATGTCTTAAAGGAAGTTCAGCTTTGTTACAAGAAAAAAGAATTATGCAACTATATAAATCAACCACAAGATGGTGCTAGCATCATAGCACAGTATCAGATGTGAAAAAGCATTCAACACGCCATGTCCTCATAACCTTTGGAACCTTAAACTGGCACACCACTTACTTGTTTCTTTCTTTTTCTATTTACTGAGACTTGGTCAAACATTTTATACAATATTGGGGGGGCTTTTTGTTTGTATACATTTAGGGTTTTAAAATTTGCTTTGATTTTCTTAAGAAGCAACAGTAATCCTAAGCTTGAAAAAAATCCTCCACTACATTTTTTTTTTTTTTTTCCTGTTGGCTGGTTCATTTTCCTGGAACATTCTGTCATGAGATGGCCCTAGCTAACCTCATACCAATGTTGAAGGAAGAAATTACAAGAAGAGTTTACAGGAATTCTAATTTTTAAAAGTTGTTTTCAAATACCTAAACAAACTTTAAATAAATGTTTGTGGAAACTCGAAAGCAGGCAGGTTGTAAAAGATTTTGAAGAGAACATTAAAATGGGTGCTTAGTTACTCGATTCTGATTCTGGCTCCAGAAAGCAGTGTGACTTTAGAGTAAGTCATTTGGTCTCCTTGCTCCTCTATTACTTCATCTAAAAATTAAGGTGATTAGATTTGACCTCTTCTGAATCTAATATTCCTAACTTCCTCTGAGGCTAAACAAGAAACCACAAGTGAACAATATTAGGCTATAAGAAGCATATATATATATATATATATGAATGAAATTATGTAAGTGAACAGAATTATCAGGAATGGTAATAGTATAAATGGAAACGTTAAGTATGACCACTAACTTCCCTTAATACCTTCTCACACACACAACGCTGACTGCAAATGACCGCATGAATTCTAAAATCCTTTAAACAGGTATTTAGTCAGTTACAAATCATATTCTATCATCAGCCACTGTAATGAAGAAAACCAAAATATGCCACCCCAAAATATACTTCTTTGGCTTATTTTGAGATGGCTATTCAGAGGGGCTACAAACACAGGAGTGGCTCTGAAAAGCTGGAGATCTGCATTTTCGAGGGAATCTGTATCAGAGAAGTAAACAGCGAATGCAAAACAGGCTTTCTCTGAGCACCCCCACTCCAACTCCTACCGGCTTTACCCAGATCTTGGAAAGATGAACTCACAGGAAAAGGAGACTGAAAAGTCTGACGCTTTTCTTTTCTTTTTTCAGCTGAGTCTCACTCCGTTGCCCCGGCTGGAGTGCAGTGGTGCGATCTCAGCTCACTGCAACAAACTCCACCTTCCGGGTTAATGAGATTCTCCTGCCCCAGCCTCTCAAATAGCTGAGATTACAACAAGCATGCGCCACCATGCCCGGCTAATTTTGGTAATTTTAGTAGAGATGGGGTTTCACCATGTTGGCCAGGCTGATATGTGAATTCCTGATCTCAAGCGATCCACCTGCCTCGGCCTCCCAAAGTGCTGTGATTACAGTGATGAGCCATTTTGCCTGGCACTTTTAAAGGTAACAGAGAAAGCTTTACCACAAGACTCCCATCCATTCTTCCAGAGGGCTGCTGCCTGCGATGCTCCATCGACAGAGCCAAGACAACCTTTGCTTGCACGCCTTCCTCCCCTCTCGCTCTGATAACCTGTCTGCATGTTGCAAACCTCCAGGTTTTCTGCACAGTATACAAGCTTCAGTTATCTGGCCCTATTTGAGTCTCATGCTTTCTGTGTGGGCCCTTGCACTTATGCACACAATACATTTTGTTTGGTTTTTCCCGTTCATCTGTCGAGTGTCATTTCATTTTAGCATACTTAGACTCAACCCTTCAGAGGGAGAGTTGCAATTTCCCTACAGTAAACAGTAGACTATTATCTTTCCTTCTGTGATATATAAAATTATCTGTTAAGGAATAAAAAACATCAAAACAACACTGAACGTTCATTTCCAGTCATGGTGGAGTACTTGGTGTATGACTAACCCTCCTGTTCTAAACAACTGTGAATGTGGACGAAATGCATGAATCAATTGTTTTCTAAAGTTTGACAACGGGCAGTGTAGGAGTGTAATTCCTTAAAGAAGAAAAACACGTGAAATGAACCGCACATGGCTCATGTCCCTGGAGGCAACTTCCTGATTGCAGCACATGGAGGTGGGACCCAAATGGAGTGCGGCAGGTCAGTGAACTTAGGAGCCAGGCCAGACACCGGGGTTAGGGCTGCTGGGATGCATCCTCCAACTTAGCAGGGTAATGGTGAGGAGCCACATAGAGAAGGAGCTCCAGAAACCGAGAAAGTGGGCCCCTTAAGTCTTTGGCTGAAAATGAACTTGCATATGCAGAGGACAAGACCCCATGAGGTCTCACAGAGAACAGGTACTGGGGAGTAATGGATTGACTGGATATTTTAGAGGTGGGAGATGGAATTCCAAACAAACGTCAGAGAGAGCACTTATTAGACACTCCAGTCATGCAAAAGGAACCCAAGAAAGGCCACACCATAAAAACAAGGCTACTCTAAACCTGTCCTAACAAAGTCTAACAATAAACTCTGAAAGGACCAATCTGATTTGCTGGTAAACTAACTACTTGAATAAAGTTTCACATTCCCTAGAGCACATATTGTCAACAGGAGGAACATCAAGTCCACAGAGGCAAAAATTAGTTCTCGGGAGGATGATGAATCTTAAGATATTACAAAGATGTGTGGCCCTCCAAGGGGCCATGAAGAGATGTACAGATACAGAATATCTGTGGCTATTAAAATTTCATATGGGAAGGAGTAGGATGATTAGGAAAAAAAAAAATATCTAAAAAGTATCCTGGCCAGGCGCGGTGGCTCACACCTGTAACTCCAGCACTTTGGGAGGCCAAGGTGGGCGGATCATGAGGTCAAGAGATCGAGACCATCCTGGCCAACATGGTGAAACCCCACCTCCACTAAAAATACAAAAATTAACCAGGTGTGATGGCAGGCGCCTG
The DNA here is from genome assembly GCF_001604975.1 of Cebus imitator. Classification (NCBI taxonomy): domain Eukaryota; kingdom Metazoa; phylum Chordata; class Mammalia; order Primates; family Cebidae; genus Cebus; species Cebus imitator. Next base: position 805,282 of record NW_016107815.1, on the reverse strand, counting down.
TAATTGCAGCTACTCAGGAGGCTGAGGCAGGAGAATCTCTTGAACCTGGGAGGCGGAGGTTGCAGTGAGCCAAGATTGTGCCACTGTATTCCAGCCTGGGCAACACAGCGAGACTCTGTCTCAGGAAAAAAAAAAAGAAAAGTGATGACAAAAAGCACTGCTCTAAAAAATAATAATAAATTCTAGGCTTTATAACAACATAGAGGACATAACACCAAGTATACTATAATAAAATTATTAGACATGTGAAGAAGCAATGGAACAGGACAGAATACCTAGAAATTGACCTGGATTTTATTCAGCAGACAATGAGGACTTAGTGGGATTTTGTGTAATGGCATGACATAGACAGATCAGTGTGTTCAAAAGATAATTATGGAGTGGTGTAGAGGGTTTTGAATGACAGAAGAACAGAATTAGGAAATAGTACTACAATTATCCAGATTGTGACACTGTGAAGGCTTCCAGTAGTAGAGATATTTAGGTGGTAGATCTGCTAACTCTCAGTGACCCAGTGGCTATACAAGGTTGAAAAATTAATGATAACTCTGAAGTAACCAGTACTTGTTGAATCTGCACGTGTTTAAAAGACTCTGGAATAAATAAGAAGAAATATGAACCTGGAGCTATCAAGAGGTCTCGGCTACAAATACCAGTTAGTATAGATGCAGCCATGGAAGTCGCAGGAAACATGGTCACACACAGAGGAGGTCAGTGGAGTAAGTAGTGAGGAAGCCTGAAGAATCCAGGCATCCAAAGGGTAGGCAGAGGAGAATGAGGGGCTAGCGAAAAAAAGCAGGTGGACAAAGGAGTCAAACAATACAGTACTGCCTCTCCCCATGCACATACGTGCTCCCCCAAAGTCCTGCTATTTACAAGGGGAATAGGAGAACGGCTTCAATGGCAATATGCATAGAGCTGAAGAACCATCTCTGCTATTCTCTCGAAATTCAGTATCTCTAGGTATGATATGTCAGCATAAGAAAGTTAACCAAATATCTTTGAATAGATATTGTCCATTTTAAAAAGGGATTAAATATATAAAAGAAACAATAATTAAAACAAGGGAGTTATATCAATATTTTCTTTTTTCTTTTTTTTTTTTTTGAGACGGAGTTTCACTCATGTTACCCAGGCTGGAGTGCAATGGCGCGATCTCGGCTCACCGCAACCTCCGTCTCCTGGGTTCAGGCAATTCTCCTGCCTCTGCCTCCTGAGTAGCTGGGATTACAGGCACGCACCACCATGCCCAGCTAATTTTTTTTTTGTATTTTTAGTAGAGACGGGGTTTCACCATGTTGACCAGGATGGTCTCGATCTCTTGACCTCGTGATCCACCCGCCTCGGCCTCCCAAAGTGCTGAGATTACAGGCTTGAGCCACCGCGCCCGGCCTATTATTTTCTACACTCTATTCAAATACATCCTGTGAGATGGTGTGGTAAAATGAAGAAAGCTGTAAAACAGAGTCAAAGGACCATTCACTTTTCAAAGTCCTCCGGTGGCTTTCCATCAACCCAGAATAGAAGCCAAGGTCTTTGCCACGGCCTACAATGCCCTCATAGATTGTTCCTCTGCATCCCCTGCAACCACACCCACCTCTCTTCCTCTCTCACTTAAACCTCAGAGAACACCTGAGCAAAAATGGCCACAGTCACTCCACTGGTCACTCTCTATTCATTTACTCGCTTTATTTTTCTTCGGTTAATTTTTTTAATAGAATGTATCTCTACCTGAAATTATAATATGTATGTATTTGTTTATTGCCTTCCTGACTAGATTCTTCTCCCACTATAATTTAAAATACATGACAATAAGAACTTTACCTTGTTCACCACTGCTGCATTCTAGCACCTAGGACAGTGCCTGACACACCATAGAACTCAAGAAAAACGTGCCGCATGAAATCTATAATTAATCTAAGCCTCTTCATTCTCTCATGTGTAAATGAGGATAGTAATCCATATCTGCTCTGTCTATTCGTCACACAATGAAATGCAATCATGTATGCTAAAGTACTTTACAAACTGTAAATCACTATTCAATAGAAGTAGTAGTGGTGAAAGACGTTTCCTAACATGGTAGAAGAAGGCTGTGGTAGCAGATATACACATAAATACATGAATTACTAATGATAGCCTAGATCAAGCTTGCCCGACCCATGGCCAGTAGGCCACCGGCAGCCCAGGATGGCTATGAATGCAGCCCAACACAAATTCATAAACTTTCTTAAGACATTATGAGGGTTTTTGTGATTTTTTTTTTTAGTTCATCAGCTGTCATCGGTGTTGGGATATTTTATGTGTAGCCCAAGCAAATCCTTCTTCCAATGTGGCCCAGGGAAGCAAAAACATTGGCCATCCCTGGCCTAGAGAATAAAGTTCATAGTTGTTGCTTCCATTTTTCTTTATAATAGAAAATATAGCCCAGAAAGGAACACTTATCCAAGTATACAATTTCCAAATACCTAAAGGACTTTACCCAGTAGTGTACTCTTTGGGAAACAAAAAAAGACTAAAGATTGGGTTAGCTGACTTCTAAGCCACAGAAGTAATTTAACTTCTGAAAAAAAAATTTAGAATAAAAGATTAAAACTCACCTAAATATTACGAAGTGAATTATGTCTCTCCTAAATCTCTATGTTGAAGTCCCGATTCCCATACTGAGAAGGTAATTGTCTCTGGAGATAGGGTCTCTAAAGAGGTGATTACATTAAAATGAGGTTATTCTCATGGGCTGTAATTCAATATGACTGATGTCTTATACGATGAGGAAACTGGGCCATGGAAAAGTATAGAGGGAAGACGTGGGGAGAAGCCATCTAAAGATCAAGGAGAGAGGCCTCAAAAGGAGCCACACCTGCTGACACCTTCGACTCCAACTTCCAGTCTCCAGGGCTGTGAGAAAACAAACGTCTGTCCTTGAAGCCACCCAGTCTGTGGCACTTTGTTGTTGCAGCCCTGGCGATTTCACACCCTTTGTTTTTCTAGAACCCATAAGAAAAATCTTCAGAAAAGAGTTCCATTAAAAATGAGGTAAGCAAGCTAAAACAATCCTTATCAATATTTTATTTTGCTTTCATCATTTATATTGAAACTTTAACTTTGGTTCGAATTTTCTCAGTATAAATTTGAGTTGTCAAGTTCTTAAATTAACCCAATTTTCTCACTATATTTCATATTTCTTGCTTAACAAAACTAGCCTTTTGCAAAGCAGTTGGAGAAAATTTTACAGAGCACAGACCTAGGCATATACATTTATTTATCAATTTGGGCCCATCGTGAGGTTGTTTTTTTTTTTTTTTTTAATTAACAAGAGCACAGTCTAAAAGGCATCAGAGTAATTGATATGTTCCACCTCAACTTCTCAGGATAATAGCCATTCAAATACAAAACAAGCATGCATAACTGCAAATCATGCTATTTCCAGACTATAGGAGGGATATCTACCAGGTCCATTGATGTTGTTCTTGTAAGGGAAAAGTATACGGTTGTCTAGAAGGTATACCCGCCAGAAGCAAAACACCTAAGGCAAGAACTGAGGTGGAACGATCCTTACACATTCTTGACACTCCTTGTGAATTTGGGCCCCAGATTCAAAAATACAGCTGATTTATCTGTCAACACATGACCTGTTGCTCATAGGTAAGTCTCAGATATTTCCTCGCCTGTATCTTTTTTTTTTTTAATGTGAGTTATATGAAATTTAATTAATTTGCTGAAAACCTAATTTCCTGTGCCAGCCTATAAGAACAGCTAGTTGTTACTCTGTTAACTTTTTTGTCCTTTTATCGTTAGCAGGGTTTTAAAACTATTTTTATCTGTATCTTTTTATTTTTATTTATTTATTTATTTTCAATTTTTTTTATTGCATTTTAGGTTTTGGGGTACATGTGAAGAACATGCAAGATTGTTGCATAGGTTCACACATGGCAATGTGATATGCTGCCTTCCTCCCCATCACCTATATCTGGCATTTCTCCCCATGCTATCTCTCCCCAACTCCCCTCCCCACGTTGTCCCTCCCCTATTTCCCTCCTACAGGCCCCAGTGTGTAGTGCTTCCCTCCCTGTGTCCATGTGTTCTCATTGCTCAACACCCACCTATGAGTGAGAACATGCAGTGTTTGATTTTCTGTTCTTGTGTCAGTTTGCTGAGAATTGTATCTTTTTATTTTTAATTGTGGTAGAATCATATAACATAAAGTTTACCATCTTAACCGTTTTTAATTGTATGGCTCAGTGGTGTTACATATATTTATATTGTTGAGCAACCAATCTCCAGAACTTTTTGCAAGTTTCAGTCTTGCAAAACTGAAACTCTTTGCCCATGAAACAACTCTCCATTTCTCCCTCCCACAAGTCCCTGGTAACTACTGTTCTACTTTCTGTTTCTATGAATCTGACTACTCTAGATACCTCATATCAGTGGAATTATGTAGTATTTGTCTTTGTGAGTGATTTTTTTCACATAGCATAATGTCCTTGAGGTTCATCCAAGTTGTAGCATATGTTAGAATTTCCTTCCTTTCTCAAGGATGAATAATATTCCACTGTATGGATACATCACATTTTGTTTATCCATTTATTTAACAACAGATGCTTAGGTTGCTTCCACCTCTCTGCTGCTGTGAAAATGCTGCTATGAATATGGATGCGCAAATCTCTCTCTGAGACTTTGCTTTCAATTTTTTTTTTTTTGGATATATATGCAGGAGTGGAATTACTCAGCCATATCTTTTCTACTCCTATTAATTTTTAATTACTAATAACTTCAACATTATGCCTTTACATTTATATTCTTCAATTTGCTATAAAGCAGATAAAGTTAAGAGACAGCTAAATATTCTCATGGGCAATTAATATAAAAGATCACATATAAATTGTCAATTGAAAGTAGTTTCTTTTATCTTTTTGGGGGAAGGTTATAATATATTTTTTTAAAAATCTAATTAAGTCTATAGAATTTATCCCAGGAAAAAAATAGACATAGAAACATGCATCCAAAAATACGGATACGCTTTCAGGAGATTATGAGCCCCTGAGGTCCAGGAGTACAATTGTAAAGGCTGCATCTTAAAGGCTGCAAACCCTGAAAGGCTAGAAACTGAGTTTCAACATTTTAATAAATGCTAGGTACCAGTAAATACCATTCAGACTCAAAAGGCTGCATGATTTGGATCTATTTGTGAGTCATTAATCCAACATACCTTAAATTCCACCATTAGCTAACTCTATAACCATTTTTTGGCTCCCCAAGTCATAAAGAATGATAGCTGTTGCTTGTCTTCTACATGAGCCCAAAAGACTGTACATTTAATGTTGACTGAGAAATGAGGAGGAAACAATTTTTTAAAAAAAGTAAATATGACAAAGGGTCGAATTTGACTCACAAAATCTGTTTCGAGTTTTCCCATTTCTTGTTTGTAGCTTCTCATTCTGTTGTTGTACATCCCTCGACTTTGGGGCGGTATCTCTCGTACTTCCAAATCCATCTGTTCAAGCTAGAAGTGGGAGAGAAACATTCTTATTCTTATTTGAACAAATGTTTAGAGCTGAAAGGATCTAATTCTAATTCCTCATTTTGTAGTTGAGGAACCAGGGTCAGGGTGCTGAATGTACCAACTGAAGAACCAGGCTCAGCGTGCTGAATGATCAAATAACACTGAAACTACTTTTACACGTAATTTTTGTTTAGTTCAACAATTCTGAGTACTTGCCAAGTGACACACATCTTGCCTGAGTACTTGCTTTGCCAATAATTTCTTTTAAAACATATACATTTGTCCAGGCACAGTGGTTCACGCCTGTAATCCCAGTACTTTGGGAGGTCAAGGCAGGTGGATCACTTGAGGTCAGGAGTTTGACACCAGCCTGGCCAACATGGTAAAATTCTGTAATCCAGCCTGGGTGACACAGCAAGACTCCGTCTCAAAAAATAATAATAAAATAAAATAAAAGATACACATTAATCCAAACATTCTTCATAATTTGATTTCAATATACTTGGAATAGCCTATCATTCAAGCCAACCTGGTTTTGTCTTCTGACCATTAACCTCCACCACCACGGGAAGAAAAAGTAAGCTATTATTTCCCATGGTTAATCCATGAAACACCAGCCAAGCCCGAGTTGGTGACATTTACTCTGGCAGGTGTTTTCTAATCAAGAAAATCATGTACAAACAAACATGTGAGTTTTACCTTCAGCCTAACTCTCGATGCTTTATAACCACATTGATACGGCACTGAATGGATACAGTAATAGGCTAAATTACATACAGCTCAGTGAAATCACAGCAGGGTACTTTTTTTTTTTTTTTTAACAACCTGCTATCAGATAATACTCTGGATACAACACAGAAGAGTTTAATTGGCAGCAATGCAGGAATATTATAATGGTTTAGACATAGGCTTTGAAGCCAGACCCTCATGTTCACATCATAGGCTCTACTACTTATTAGTCATGGAATCTTGAACAGGTTTCTTAATGTCACTGTGTCTTATTTTTCCCACTTATAAAACAGTATATTTTTCATAGGGCAGCTGTGAGAATTAAATGAGGCAATTCCCATAATGTACTTAGAACAGTGTTTCTTACTTGATAATTGCCAGATTAAAATTAACTCTAGTAACAACCATTGCAAGTGATAAGGAAGATACAGAAAGCACTATACAAGACAGCAGAAGTGGCTTACTTGTAGTTGCCATTAAAAAATAAAAACCAGGCCAGGCACGGTGGCTCATACCTGTAATCCCAGCACTTTGAGAGGTGGAGGTAGGTGGATCACCCAAGGTTAGGAGTTCGAGACCAGCCTGATCAACAAGGTGAAACCCCATCTCTACTAAAAATACAAAAATTAGCCAGGTGTGGTGGCAGGCACCTGTAGTCCCAGCGACTCGGGAGGCTGAGACAGGAGAATTGCTTGAACCCAGAAGGCAGAGGTTGCAGTGAGCTGAGATCATGCACTGCACTCCAGCCTAGGTGACGGAGTGAGCCTCTGTCTCTAAATAAATAAATAAAATAAAAACTAGTAACAACAACAAATTGGCCCAGGCCATGTCTATTAAAATCACATGTAAAAATGTTGCCATGGAGTTTACCTTTTAAAGGTTTCTAATAAGTTCCCTCTAGAACACTATAAGCTTATCATGAATAAAACTTGTATTCAGTGTTAGCAACTGAGTAACTATAGTAGTATACAGATAAACCAGACAATCATATTTCAATTAATAGGCTTCAATTTATTATAAAGTAAGAATTTTAATTAGCCTTGATTTAAACAGTGGTAGTTTAAATCATTATGACAACATACATGTGAAGCACCAATAAATAAAATCATTACTTGGCAAGACAATTATTTAAAGCAACTCTCTGAAATCATCAATTATTTAGTTCTAACAAGGTAAAGAGGACCATCCAGAAAAATAACTGCAAATATACATGCAAGTCAAAATCTGAGACTTAAGTATATTTTTGTTGAAGATATTTTACATGGATACTTAAAACTAAATTAAAAGTAGGTAAGAAAGAAAAAGAAAACACAACAAGCACTTAGAATGAAACCAAGGATGAGGCTCACATGCACTTGTTCCATGTTGTCACAACATTTATGTTGCCAATATAGAGCAGGAGAAAAGACCATTACAAGATGTGTAGTGTCCAAGAGATTAATACAAACCAGATGTTGAGCAGAAACACAATTAATCCCAATAGTCAAATCAAAAAATGTTTTTCTCCCAAGGTCCTTATCAAAAAGGGAGTATGGGCTGGGCACAGTGGCTCACCCCTGTAATCCCAGAGCTTTGGGAGGCCGAGTTGGGTGGATCACCTGAGGTCAGGAGTTCAAGCCAGCCTAATATGGTGAAACCCCGTCTCTACTAAAAACACAAAATTAGCTGGGTATGGTAGTGCATGCCTGTAATCCCAGCACTTTGGGAGGTGGGCAGGTCACCTGAGGCCAGGAGTTGAAGACTAGCCTGGCCAACATGACAAAACCCCATTTCTACAAACAAACAAAATTAGCCGGGTGTGGTATTTGCTCCTTGGAGCACTGAGGCGTGAGAATTGCTTGAGCCCAGGAGGCGGAGGTTGTAGTGAGACGAGACTGCGCCACTGTACTCCAGCCTGGGTGACAGAGTGAGACTCTATATCAAAAATAAAATAAAACAGAAAAGCAACACACTCATCCAGGGCCACAATGCATAGTAACAAGTTGAGTCATGCCTGTAGTAGTTAGCTCTTAAAGCCCCAAACTAAGATACAATACTTTTAGTCTTTTTTTGCTCCATGTTTTACTAATTCACTCATATAAAAAAGTAGTGGATGAACCAGAGCTCTGGGTTCAGCATAACTAGGAACAAATCTTTATCGCTTAACAGGGTTTGGGACCTCCAACAAGTTACTTAATCTTTTAAGTCTCAGACACCTCATTCATAAAATGGGAGTAGTAGCAGTGTTGAGAATCACTTTGCCAAAATTATCTCATACTCCTACATGTTTTGCCTCGTATGCCAAGAATACAAGGTCCTGAGCACTCTGTCTGAGCCATTTTTTAGGATTGTGTTTGCAAGGAGCTCAGGAAGAGGAAATAACATGTCCCCCTGGGACAAACAACAGCCTTGCTTACAGGTTGCTATAAAGTGGCACATTTCCTAGGCTCTCGCCTATAAGGCATTCTAACACTGTTGTAAGCAAACATCTAGGCCTGCCTGCATCACCACTATGGGAATTGAAACTCAGGAACTGATGCAACCAGCCTGAAACATTGGTAGCTGCTTTTGTTGCGGGTCATAAAAATCTTTTGTCTCTGACCTAGGAGTCTCATGTCTTCTATAGTCGTCTACAAAACTGTAGCAAGTTCATTTGGGAGCTTGCAAATAGGAGAAAACATGAGACTCTTTATTGCTTTTGACAAAAAATATTGTCTCACATGGTTTTGGAGAAAATTAAATATTATAAAGCACGTAATATTTCTAATCCAATGTCTGGTACTCAGTATGCCTTTATTCAGCGTTAGCTATTTACAGCTGTTATGAAACATATTATGAAGGAATAAAAATTAGAAATATTTAATGAATCACCTTTATTAAGAAGAATAAAATCCCAAGAAGCTATTAAAATCTCTTCAATTTAAAAATGGATGAATTCTGAATAAAATGCTAATAAGCAAGGCTTCACATTTCTAAAATGTATAAAACAGGTTAGAGGAAGGCATTAGCTTAAATGGCTCTGGCTGTGTGTTAAAATACATTACTAAGTCTAGACGTACCAGTTCTTTCGCTTCTTCAAGCTGTTTCTCCACATTTGCAACCATCTGTTTCTTTTCATCTGAAACAAACAATAATACCAAGAAATTGTTAAAGATATAAATAAACCTAATATTTAAAAACTTCAATTGTTTTACGCCTTTTTCCTTTCTGGTGAATCAGATTAGAGAACATAAGGCAAAAGAACATTATCAGTCTTTGGTGGGTTTGAAACCACATTAAGCCATTGATTCTAGGCTATCTAGAAATATATAATCCAATGGAGTACTTAATTATTAAGTGATACACACTACCACACATTTTTTTTTTTTTTGAGGTGGAGTCTTGCTCCGTCTCTCAGACTGGAGTGCAGCGGCACAATCTCAGCTCACTGCAACCTCCGCCTCCCAGGTTCAAGCCATTCTCCTGCCTCAGCCTCCTAAGTAGCTGAAATTACAGGTGTGCACCAGCAAGCCCAGCTAATTTTTGTATTTTTTAGTAAAGACGGGGTTTCACCATGTTGATTAAGCTCAAACTCCTGACCTGGTGATCCGCCTACCTCAGCCTCCCAAAGTGGTGGGATTACAGGCATGAGCCACCACGCCCAGCCGAGATACCACACATTTTTAAGAGAGACTAAAAATCATGTTGCCCTTTAGGAGAGATTAGGTCAACAAGAGCACATTTGTGGTGGCCTGAGGAATCTGTGAAGTCATAACTTTAATAAATTGGGAATAACTGATTTGTTAATACAATTTAAAAGTCACATACAAAAACACTTTCTAAAACTGGGCAAGAATAATCCTTTAAAAAATTGTACTTTTGGTAGCATGGAGAATCAGGTGTAATGGAATAAGTATTTGAAGTTAGGACTACTGATTCCAAACTGAAAGCTACTGTCTTACTCAATGGTTATGGGATCCTGAGCAAGAAAGTTTTATCTTTTTTTCTAAGACTCAGTCTGTATTCTCTAAAATGGAAATAAAAAATATCTACTGAATTACTTTTAGCTCCAATAAGCTTGATGCAAGTGAAATTACTTTTATATTGTAAAGTGCTAAGTCTCTGTAGGATGGTTTATTTTTCTAATACAATCAAGTTATAACCCAACTGTAATTCCCTTCTCTAGGAGAGACATGTCCTGGCAGATAATTTCAGAAAGCTTTCACATACCCTCATTCCAACCAGTCAGCCTATTTGTTCACATACCCTAGTTAAGTTTTGTGCAAACCAAATGTATTGAATGTCTCTAGTTTTTGTCTGCCTAGCATTCTTCTCTTCTCAGGCAACAGCCCCTACTCTTCAAGGACCTCCTTCCTCACCAAGGAGGGCAATGGAAAATGCTATCTCCCTAAAGACTCTGCTTCTTCAGTCACGATGACTCGGCAAATGATGGCCATCTAATCCTAGCTGGACTAATTTTAGTAACTCAATCCTCTGGCTATACCCATTTGGGGGTGAGGGGTGGGATAGGTATATGACCCAAGGATAACAATCAAAGTTCTAGAGCAAGGGGAAAGTCTTTTCCTCTCTCCTGGTAACGAGAAAATGAGCCTAGAAGCTGCTGGCATCCATTGGTCCAGCTCCAAGAAGAAAGCAAGTATGCAATGGCTGAAAATAAAGCCTGCAGTGAAAAAGAAACACAACTGAGACAGAGAGAGAGGTATATAGTTAGTTCCCGGCTTGAAATAACTGAAATGGCTTGAGTTTACAAAAGCTTGACTGTATCATAGTTTGGTTTCTTGAGCCGATAGCTTTCTTGTTCTTTATTTCAAACTGGGTTTATGTCACATGGGAGCCTCCAATGAAACTAACAAGCTAGACTAGAAAAGTCATGAAGCTTGAAATGGACACAACATCTACTAGCTGGCCAACCTTCAGAAGGACAGCCAAGCCTAAGGGGGGACTCTTTAGTAGAAATTATTATTTCACTAAAACAATGATCAGATTATTAGTAGATTCTGCTAATCCTAACCCTTTCCCTCTGTTATCTCCAAACTATGGAGGGAGGCAGTTGCCACCTAAGGTGTTTTACGTGTACTCAAAATATTTCTCCCTAAGAAAAATATGCATTTGGGATTAGAATTCAACTTGATTTTCCCTCCTTGAAAAGTTAATCTACATATGGCCAGGTTAAATATTTAATATATGATCCCAAATTCATTTGCTTCTGGGACATTTCAATCCTTTCAGTATCTTCACACAGTTACAGTTAGAATAGCACTACATTTTTGTGATAGAGAAAAATACAGAATAAAACAGCCTATCTTGGATCAAAAGTGAGATTGTGTATTTACATATCAGAAGGAACAGCTTGTTCTCTTTAAGATATTCAGTTGATAGGAAAGTCCATGCCACAGACCTCCAGGACTAATGAGCAGCAGTTTTCTCATTAGCAAAACAAAACAAAGAAAGAAGCCTCCCTTGACCTGTATTCCCCCTTGCTAATATCCCTCTCCTTTCATCACCAGCCAGTTTTCCTGAAAGCAAGGGTAGACTCTGTTTCCCCTCCTCATGTCCCCATCCACTCCCTGTAAACTAATTCCTGCCCCCACCATTCCACTGAAATTACTCTCACTAGATAATAGCCCTTCTTTTCCCCAAACTAATAGACATTCTTAGGTCCTGTTTTTATTTAATCTTGTGGCTTCTTACACTTTCCTCCTCCCATCCTGTAACTTTCTCCTCTATCGGCTCCCATGGCGCCCTGGTCTGGTAATTCTCCTGAATGTGATATTGTGCTGGCCTAGAGCCAGAACCGGAGCAAAACTATTTTATAAAATGCAAAACTGTTTTTAGATAAGTTGAAATGGCTGCCCCATTCTCCTTATAATAACTACTGTCCTTGGCCTCTGTAAATAGAACTGCTAGTTTGTTCTTCAAAACTATGTAAAGCTGCTTACCTTTTCTTATCAGTAACTGCTAAAATCTGTGATGTGTAAACAAATGTATATCTTGACTTCTGTAAACCACTGAGGTGAATCACAGAATCCCCTAGCCCTTGGAATGTCCGGAGACCCCTGCCCTTGTCTCCACCCAGGTGAATCACAGAATCCTGTAGCCCTTGAAATGTCCGAAACCTTATCATCCCCATCCCCGCCCCTCACCCCCACTGCCAAGGTGGTTTTTCGGGTATAAAAAATCATGGCACCCTCCTTTTGGCACCACAGGTTGGAGAGACGTGAGTCCTCTGTGGTCGCCGGCATAATAAATGACCCTGCAATCTGGCATACTTTTGTCTTGTGGTAACTTTCTACGCTCCGGTCAAATACAACACTACCTCACGGTCCTCTGCTAGGCATTTTATTTGTCAGGCCATCTTTTAACTGCTGACGTTCCCTGGAGTTCAGTCCTTGTCTTTCTTCTTTTATAACTATCGTCTATGTCCCTGGGCAATTTCATCCATTTTAAAATGACCATATTATGTATTTATGATACTAAATCTTTATCTCTAATGCTGATATATTTCCAGGCCTTCAATCCTGTAATCCCACTGCTTATGCCCATCTCCACCAGGCCCACCTGGCAAATCTCTATTCAAAACTCTCTTCAGAAATCATCACTTCTTTGAAGCCTTTCCTCACCCAGCATAAGAGTTAATCATGCTCTTGTACATAAAATATCTATAACTCTTATGTAATCCTATTGATTTATCCCTCACATGAACAATCTTTCAGCTTAGGGGCTCTGGGAAGACAAGAACCATGTCTTAATCATCTTTACAGTCCTACACTATAATGAGTATAGACATATATAATAAGTTTCCAAAAACTTGGCATATATAATGAGTTTCCAAAACCTTGGCATCATGAAGGTAAGTTAAATAAATAACGCAAGACAGTGCAAGAATTTATAAAAGAAGCTATGTTACTAACCGCCTTGGTTTCCCTGCTCTTTCTCCCACTTAATCTTTCTAAAATTTGGCTTTGATGGATCTGTTGAGATTAGCAGTTAAGGTCCCTCACATTCCAGAGCCAAGCATCCTTTCCAACTTTATTTCCAACTACAAGCTTTCTAGTATGCAGCCTACAGACAGACTCTTCATTGCCACCCAAACAAATCTTGTTTTTTCTTCTCTAAGTCTTTGTTAATCTACCATTTAGGGGTCTCTGGCTGAATGCGACAGAAGTGATTCTAGCTAAACCAAGCCAAAAAAGAGAATTTGTTAGAATAATGTGGGGTGGTTCACAGAGTCAGTGGACAAAAATGAGCCACCCAGCTTGGGAAAGACAGTATCAGGAGTAGCTCAGGGTACCAAGGGAATAGCACCTTACTGACAGTCTCTGCTAAAGAAGAGTCTTGAGCAGCTCTAACTATTCTCTTTCCTTGGTTCATTCTGATCAAATTCCTGGCAAAAATTCTATGAATGTCCTTGCTTGCATAGTATGTTCACCTCTTGACGTACAGAGGGCAAGGCAGCCTATCAGTTCTACCAAGACTGGAATAAGGGGGTTTAAGTAGTTCCTCAATAGAAAGTTGAGTAGATAGAATGAAAGCTGCTGGGCATAACAGATGCCCACTGCATCCATTTATTGTACCTCTGATAATAGTCTTTCCCTGTTTCTGTCTGTCCAAACCCCACCTACCCTTCTAGGTGAGCTCCTGAGACAGACCCTCATCTCCTTTGAATTCCTAGAGTTCTTTGCTCGGCTCTAGGGGTTCCAGTGGTTATTAAAACTTAGGTTCTGCAGTTTCCTCTTTTATTTTTTGAGATGGAGTCTCACTCTTTTGCTTAGCCTGGAGTGGGGTTGTGCAATCTCAGCTCACTGCAACCTCCACCTCGCAGGTTCAAGTGATTCTCCTGCCTCAGCCTCCCGAGTACCTGGGACTACATGTGTGCACCACCACATGGCTAATTTTTGTATTTTTAGTAGAGACAGGGCTCATTATGCTGGTCAGCCTCATCTCGAACTCCTGACCTCAAGTAATCCACCTGCCTCAGCTTGATAGTGCTGGGATTACAGGCGTGAGCCACTGAGCCCAGCCTGCAGTTTCCTCTTAAGGCTCATCTTTAGCTCCTTGAAGACAGAGACCACTCTTGACAAATCTTGTCCCATTTCTGTATTTAGCACAGAGAGCTGTACATAGTAGGGGTCACTAAGTGCTCACAGAATGAGTGAATCAGTCTTAGCGCGTGACAACACGCTTATTACACACAAAGAAACTGAGGGGGGTGGGAAACTCATTTTAGTGAGGACTGGGGCAAATCTTCCCATTTGAAATGACAAATTTCCCTTTACAAAAAAATAATTAAATTGGGTAGAGGAAGAGTTAATACAATTAGATTTTTTTTTTTTTTTTTTTTTTTTTTTTTTTTTTATTTTTTTTTTTTTTTTTTTTTTTTTTCATAAAATCCATTTCATGATGTTGCTATCAGGAATAATGATGGAACAGAGACATCCTTTGATTGGTCCTTATAGTGTTCCTCATATTTTTAAGAAGACAAAATCTTAAAAGCGATGATTTAGGGGTAAAGTATGAGGAAGGAAGAAAGGAGAGAAGGAGGGAAGGAACAAAGGAAGGAGAGAAGAAAGGTGAGAGGGAGGGAAAGAAGGGAGGAAAAGAGGGAGGGAGAAAGGAGACTGAACTAGAAGACCTTGGAAATACCTACCAACATTTACATGTAATTCCCAAAAGGGATTCATTCTGCCTACCCCAAATGACATCCCCTTTGAAATAACATGTTCCTAGGATTCAAACCTTTGTAACTAACAGCTATCATTATTGTGCATGGTACTCTGTGTTTAACATTATTATAGTAAATCCTTAAAACAACTTTTTAGAGGCACTATTACTATTCCATTCTCAAGGCATTAAATAAGATCAAAGATATTGAATTATTTCTTGAAAGTTCAACAAATAACAAATGACATAGTTGGAACTCTAATGGGGTCTGTTGTTCTGAACTGAGCTCTTAACCTCTATATGTATTACCTAAAACATACTATTTAATTTATAAACAAAGTCTCCCATTGGTTTTTTTTTTTGTGTGTGTGGAGGGGCCTATAAACTTGATAAGTGCTGATATATGTACATGTAACATAGTATGATCTTTTCTTTCCTACTCAAAAATTTTTTAATTAATTTTTTTTTTCTTTTAGAGACACAGTTATACTCTGTCATCCAGGCTGGAGTGCAGTGGCATGATCATAGCTCACTGTAACCTCAAACTCCTGGGCTCAAGGGGCCTTCCCACCTCAGCCTTCTGAGTAGCTGGGATGACAGGTGCATGCCACTATGCCTAGCTAGTTTTTACATTTAATTTTATTTTTTAGAGATGAGGTTTCACTATGTTGTCCAGGCTGACCTTGAACTCCTGGGCTCAAGTGATCCTCCTGCCTTGCCCTCTCATTTCCTACTCAATATTAACAGAAGTGATGAGTGCTGATATACACACAACCCTTTGCAAAGTGTATTACAGAAGTGCTTAATCAGCCCAGAATCTCATTAAAATACAGTGAAAGTGTCAAGGCTCACTTGATTTCAGTTACTCATACCTGTCTTTGTGTAATGTAGATATGTTAAAATAAAACGAGCAGCAAAAATTATGTATGTGCTGAGAAATGTGGAGTCAAACCACTGAGAGAGGAACAGAGAATTTGGAAATGGATATATTACTGATGCTACACTGTGTAACATGCCATAGAATGGCTAAGTGTTGAAATAAAGCCATTCTAGAATGATCCATCTGATGATGGATTAGAGTTGGAGATACTAGTATGAATTGTGTTTAATGTACTGTAAATACAAATGATTATATATGCAAATGCTTATAGATATGTTTATATACATGGCTTAGTATATACGTGTGAATTTCCTTGCTCTGTCAACTGAGAGGTTCCAGAAGCAACAACAGCCTAGGAGTAACGCACACACCTAGTGTCCAGATCTTGGTTTGTAATACCCTTGTTTAATTAAAGGAAACAGGATTCCTTAGAGAAATGGCCAATTCTGGCACTGAAACAGGAAAGAGTGAAGATGATCCTGGATTATCTCATACTATCAAAAAGCAAGAAAGCGCTAAAAAAAAAAAAAAAAAAAAAAAAAAAAAAAAAAAAAAAAATAAAAAAAAAAAAAAAAAAGAAAAAGAAAAAGAAAAGAAAAGCCATAATGATAAGGGTATGTCAAAAGGACACAAGAGCCAAGTTAAAAAAGGTTCCCAATGGTCAAAGCTAAAACAATTTGAGCAACATGAAAATAAAGTAGTATTGGAATATGTATAACACAAAGGACAAAATCAATATCTAAGAGTCCATACTGGTGTAAATGACTGAATAAGTAAATAAATGAATAGATCTCTCATAGAAAGGAATTACAAATAATTTATGTAGCTACTTGCCTTCAAGGAGGTAGAGCATAACTCCCCACTCCTTAAGTATAGGCTATGCATAGACAATTCTATTCCAAACAGTATAGAAAAGGGAGGGAAAGAGTAACATTACAGTAGAGAAACCTGGCAAACACTACCTCAGCCAGGTGATTAACGTTAACATCAGTAATGACAAGTCATGTTGACAGTATGTACTCTTGATACGTGATGAAAATGATGCTTTCCCTCTGTGGTCTTCCTCCCAAAAACCCGTAACTCCAATCTAATCATGAGGAAAACACTGAGCATATCCCAGTTGAGGGAACCTTCTAGAAAATATCTGACCAGTATTCCTCTAAACTGAAAAGTCATCAGAAACAAGGACAGCTTGAGAAACTGTCACAGTCAAGAGGAGCCTAAAAAGCCATGAGCACTAAATGTTTCATGGTATCCCAGATTGGATCCTGGAATAGTCAAAGGATATTAGGTAAAAAGCAACAAGCAAAACAAAACAACATCTGAATAAAATATGACCTTTAGTTAGTAATAATGTAACAATGCGGGTTCACTAGCTATAACAAATGTACCATATTAACACGATGTTCATCACAGAGAAAACTGAGCATGGAGTATATGGGATTCTCTGTACTATCTTTGATTTTTCTGTAAATTTCAGACTGTTCTAAAATAAAAAGTTTATTAAAAAAAAAAGACACAAGCCAATAGGTTGACTAAATTGAACAAAAATATATAGACAGCACACAAACAGATCTATAGATACACACACACACACACACACACACACAAATTGTTTATATGTATTTATATTATTCGAAGATGCATACAACTCCATAAATGCTTAATTTTTTTTATGAGACATACTGGGCCATCAGTAACTGCTAAAGACTATCTTCCCTGTACACTCAATTGAAAAAGTTGGACCTTGCCCAGCAGCTCATGAAGTTGATTTTGAGGTAGCCTGAATCCTAACAAGGAACAAACTGACTATTGCAGCAGTGAGTTCCTGAATTAGGACTGGAGCCACTCCTTCAAGTATAACTCTCTAGAGCAACAGAAATACAGTACAAGTCACACATACAATTTTAAATTTTCTTGTAGCATTATTTTTTTAAAGTTAAAAGAAACAAGTGAAATTAGTTTTGATAATGTTTTTAGTTTTAATATTTAACCGCATATCTAAAAAATTATCGTTTTACAACGTAGCAACAGCCACATTTCAAATGCTCAATAGCTACACGTAGATATTACAGCTCTAGAGCTAAATATATTTTAAGCAAACCACAGTATTCATGAACAAAGGCCAACTTTTCTGAATTATTTCACTGCAACTACCTTGAAAGGCAAGAGAGAATCACCGAAGTGTGTGTATGCCTTCAACCACATGTGGCTAAGTCTAGATGATCTAGACAATCCGCCAGGGCTTGGCATAACTAATCCACTAGACCCAGGCATTTCCTCACAGAAAAGACACCTGCCTTGTCCCGCACCACTTCCACTTCTCTCCTCCAGTTCCTCCCCTTAGGATCCTCAGTTCAAAGCCCAGTTCCAATTTCATACCCAAAAAGCCCTCATCACTTACCTCCTTTCAAATATGTTCATCAAGAGAAATCTACCTAATTCTGGTCTAGGCACAGAAAGGATGCAAGAGTTGAAGTGTAGGATTTCAGAGTTCAGTTAATATGAGAAAGTCTGAAGAGCAGGCTCCTGGCTAATCTTACCAGCTGTTGTCTTCAGCAGCAGCAATCTCATTAATGGCTAGCATATCACACGTTTTCTCTGTGTAAGAACTGTACTAGTGTGCTACATGTTTTATTTCATTGATTTTTACATTATAAGGTTGAAATTATTACTCTCTCTCACTCCCATTCTACAGATGGAGGAGACAGGCCTAGAGAGGCCAAGCAATTGTCCATGACTTCACATCTAGTACGCAGCAGAATTAGGGTTCTAAACAGATCTGATGTCATGTCTGAGTCTAAATCATTTTGCTGTGATACTTTTTTGATACAATTCTGAGGACAGCCATAAAGTGACAGGATTCACAACAGATCATTATCTCTCTGTGAATGGTAAGGAAAACAACTAATTGCAAAAAGACTACTTTGTTTAAGATCCTTCAGGAAGCCTACTTCATGTAAGGGAATCTTTGCACCAGAGAAAAACAGTCCCCACTTAAGAAGGCACCCCTGTCACTAGAGGAAAAGGAACATCACCATAAAGTACTAG
Organism: Cebus imitator; assembly: GCF_001604975.1. Taxonomy (NCBI): domain Eukaryota; kingdom Metazoa; phylum Chordata; class Mammalia; order Primates; family Cebidae; genus Cebus; species Cebus imitator. The sequence continues at coordinate 786,482 of NW_016107815.1, read as the reverse complement.
CTGTATAATTTCTGCTCATCCATTTTCCTGACTTTCCCACAGAACAGTAATAATTTTAAAAAAAACTTTCAAATATAGTTCCATAACGGTATCAACTAAGAAAGAACTCACCCATCTCAGTTCAATTACTAAAATTAGTTAAGATTCAAACACTTTAAGAGCAAAGTCTCTTTATTGTTTAAAAAAATCACAGAGTAATCAAATTTCTTTCTTAAAATAAAATTTTTAAGTGTTCACTCTTCCGTTCTCTTTGGAAGAAATACTTTTAATACATTGTAACATGCACAGCACAAAGTTCATTTCAACAGATCTGCCTACTCCAATTTAAATAAGTTAATATGTTGGGGAATGAACTGCTTTGACTGGAAAGTTTGCTCCAATTTTTATCCTTCTTAACTCAAGTAAATTATACTTCACCTCGTCTGGGTCACTTCTGGCTGAACACCACACTTGCGAATGATGCCCAGGTAGACAGATAAAAATTACTAGTCATCATACTGTTTTTGCCATAGTTATATATATTAATGTCTGTCAGTCTACAGACATACATCTGAAATTCATAACTATACAGACATATTTTTCATCTTTTTATACTTATTAATTGGAAACAGATTATAAAAGGAGCAAGCACAAGTCATTATTAAGAGGGCAACCAATGCATTTTTAAGAATTATCATTAGGCCGGGTGCAGTGGCTCGTGCCTGTAATCCCAGCATTTTGTGAAGCCGAGGCGGGTGGATTGCTTGAGCCCAGAAGTTTGAGACCAGCCACAGGGTAACATGGTGAAACCCCATCCCTACAAAAAGAAAATCATACAGGCACAGAGGCTTGTGCCTGTAGTCTCAGCTACTTAGGAAGCTGAGGTGGGAGTAGCCTTGAGCCAGGAGACGGAGGTTGCAATGAGCTGAGATTGCACCATTACACTCCAGCCTGGGTGACAGAGGGAGACCCTGTCTCAAAAAGAAAAAAAAAAATTATGATTATTCAGTAATACAAGTCAGTAAGCATTTTTCCAGTGCCAGTAATGCGTCTCCTTTCAATTGTAATGTGGCTCCTTTGTTTGGATCTTACATAATACTACAGCTAAGGAGAGGCACAGTTTTACTTTTAAGGTACTGAATTCAAAAAGTTTTCTTTTATAAGTTAAGAATTGTTACATTAAAATATAAAGGCAAGAAAAACATTGTAACAAGATCTGTTTTCTTGGAAACAGTTTTTACAACTTTGCATCCAAGGATGACTTTGATACTTTGTAAAAACAGCTTCCCAATACAAAAGCTAATAACCCAAAGAAATGTTTCTACTGCTAAAACAATTACAATGAAAAATTAGTAAAAATCTAACTGAAACCACAAGTCCTGATATTCTGAGGCTCTGGGACTCAATTCAAAGGAAGTAGTCTCCAACAATAATAAAAACCAAGATGGTCTCCCGCAGTGGAGAAAAGCAGAACTGAAGCGGCGAGGTGATGTATCATGAAGAGATGAGGCCATCAGCCACTTTCGACACAAAAATCTCTGAGGCAGCAGAGCTTGGTGGTATATACTACCTTGGTTCTCTCCTCTTGTCCCCTTACTTGGACTCATAAACCTCTTTAAGACATCATCCATCTCCTCCAGAACTAACTGGGGACTTCAGGAGATGAGTATGGGGTGTAAGTTCAGAGATCCTGGCTTCAAGCAAATATCCCTATTAACAGAAAATAGGTGAGGGGAAGAAAAACAAAGAAATAAGGGAAGAAAATTACTTATAAACACATACGTTTTGGGGGAAGTAGGGACAGGGAAAGAGGAATGACAACTTAGGTGCAGGAGAAATTGTTGTTAGTACCAGGACAAGTGAGTGAGTGAAGTGCCCACCAATCCACAGACTGATGAGCATCCCCTTTTCCACACTTTATATCCCAGAGCTAGCGTAGGGTCCAACCCAGCAGCCAGATGATGGTTCAATTTCCCTAACAAATCGTATAACTTAACTACTCAAATCTGTAGAGAGAGATAATTCCGGAAACAACATTTTACAAACCAAAGTTACAAAAGATCATGTTTACATTCACCTGCTCATTCACTTATTTTTCTGAGCCCCTAATAAGTAAATGCCAAGGAAATCACAGACACAGCTCCCACCTTCACATAGTCGACAGTCTAGCATGGAAAATAAGAGGTGCTAAAACACAAAAGCAAACACAAAAACAAAAACACTTCTAGATGGGAGATGTGAAATTTTTGAAGTGTGAAAAATTATCTTGTACCAAGTTTTACATAAAACTGGGTTATACACTAAATCCCCAAGAAGGATGAGAAACAAGAAATGAGGTGGGAGGTATGAAAAATACTAATGCTAATACAGCAACTAGCAACATCAGAAGGGTCTTTAAATATGCTATGTAAATTTAATCTACATGACAACCTCATGAGAGAAGTACAATTTTCCCCCATTTACTAAGAAGAAAAGTTGGAAGAAGTTAATAAGTCTGCTTATGAGGCACAACTTTTAAGTGACAGAGGGGGGATTTGCATCCAGGCACCCTGATTCTTACCTCTATTTTGCCGCATATAATTATAACAATATTATTACTAACAAAACAACGCCGCTGTAGACTGTAGATCCATAAGCTACGTACTTTCATTCATTTTCTTTGAACACTCACATCTCTATAATTTACAAATGGAAAAATTAAGACTCTTAAGACGTTAAGAAACGTTCCCAGGTTATACAAGTTACAAGGAAGTGGAGTCGGGAATCGAACTGAGATTCCGAAGGCTCTTCTCACAACATCCCATCCCCAAACTTGGACTCTTCATTTACCCTCAACCAAGCCAAGCCCTATCCCTCCGGGGAACAGCCGGCACCTCCCGCTCCAGCCTCGCGCCTCACAGACACACTTGCTCGGGCGGTGTTCCACTGCCCGCACCCTCCCCGCTCTCCCCAGCACCCTAGCCCAGCCGAGCAGGGCTCTCACCAGGCGGGAGTCGTGGGACCCTCGCAATCTTGCTGGTGATCTCTGCAGTGAGCACCGCAAAGTCCTGCTCGTAACCTTCGAAGTCGGACGACATAGCGGCTCCGGACCGAGTGGCCCAGGCCAAAGCCTAGGTCAGGGCAGGAGCCTCAAGGGGCAGCGCGGTGGGGGGCCGCGGCTTAGGAACCCCGCGAGGTGCCCCCGAGAGCAGAACGGAGAACCGGGGACAGCTCCCAACCCAGCCGCTTCCTGGTTGTTCGTCGCAATCTCGATCCTCCGGAAATTAGGTTGCGTGCGCGCTTTATTTTCTGCTCAGTCTTTAAGAGAAGGAAGTTCGCTAAGGAAAAGCGCCCCAATTAGTGGCACCAAAAAAAGCATGTGAAAATATTCACGTTCTGAAGGGTCATTGGAAGCGTTTTTTTTTCCCCCTTCGTGTTCTGGAAATTGGCTGCAGATCCGCACGCTACGGGTCTTGGGAGCTTGCTTCTGGAGGGAAGTTTGAGGAGCCGAACCTCCGGAAGTGGCTGAAACGGAGACTGCGCAGGGGGCCTGAGCGGGAGAGTCGCGGCGAGGGCGCTGGCGGAGGGGCAAGCGGGTCGTAGCAGGTCCCGCACTCCAGCCTCTCAAGGCCGGGGTGTGCTGTCTGCTTGTCCTGGACTGAAGTGCCCATGATCGAGTCATCCAAGGAGGAAAAAATCTGTTCCGGGTGAGCCCAGGCCGCCCCGGATGTGCGATGGCTGAGGAGCGGACACCAGGGACCACACTGAGGTGGGAGTCAAGGCAGGGAATATAAGCACGATTTTGGTGGTCTTCGCCCCACCAGAGTGGGACCAGGCTCTCCTGAATGTTGAGACCAACGTGGCTTACTAGAATATTTCTTCCTTGGGTGAGGATTTATTTCTAAGCCCTGCTCCATGACTTGGGCGGGAAACTGAGGCACAAGTCGACAGCGTCTGCCGCGTGATAGTCTCTTATTATCCATGTAGCTCAGATCCTCTTTCCCGGACTCACTCCAGTCCACTCCTTCCCCAAACCTCCCCTGAGCTCGCCGTCCTGCCTTCCGTTTCCCTCGCTCCCGGAGGCACTGCCTTTTCTTTCTTCCCTCTAATCTTCTAATTCAGGTCCTTCCCATATACTTTTCTGCTCATAATTTCACACACACCACACGTGCACCCTCGCTCTCTCTCTTTCCTTCCTTTCCTTGGCTGTTCTCTTTGCTTTCACTCTTGCTTCATTATTTTTCGCCCAAATTGTTCTCTTGGTGTTTGTAGGGCGGGGTGGGGAAACTGCAGGCAAATGGCGCAGACCATGTCTGACTAACACTTGGCTTAATTCAAGAGGCAGCTTAGAACTTCATAAAGGGAGTTCGTTGACTTGGCTTCTATTCTGGTTCAACTGTTACTTACTTGTGACTTTGGTCTAATCACCTAGCCTTTGTAAGCCCATTTCTGTTCTATGAAGAAGGAAACTGAATTAGATCAACTCTAAGGTCCTGACTCTCCGTTCTAAAATTCTTTGTCTTCTCAAACTATTCACTAAGCGTTGGATGGTGACAGTACCCTGATAAGCTGAGAAGGAATAAAAACAATTATTTTGGAATTATGTATCCAGGTTACATGCCATTCAAACTTGTATCATATTTTGGATAAGTCAAAAGTAATTCTTTTTGACATTTGACAAGATATACATCCTACTTGTGAGATGCTGTTGTGTAGGTGTTTATTGTCGTTAACAAGTATGGTATGTGATAAAGATTTTTTTAACCGAACTTTCCCATTTTGCTTTCTTTAGGTTGGGTTTCAGACCAAGATACTGGATTCTCCTAGTTAAGATAAAGAGCTTTGGGTGCCTGACGGTGAAAATGGCATAATCTGCGTTAACAGTTCACAGCTTGAAGGCATGACAGTTAAGGAACACACATGGACTTGTGGCACATGGAAATGTGTGCACAGAAAAAGGAAATCTATAATTCTTTAAAAGTAGGAAGGCATTCTTCCTTGACAAAATGGGCACATTCTGTTCAGTTATCAAGTTTGAGAATCTCCAAGAATTAAAGAGACTGTGTCACTGGGGTCCCATCATAGCCCTTGGTGTTATAGCAATATGTTCTACAATGGCCATGATTGACTCTGTGTTGTGGTATTGGCCCTTACATACAACTGGAGGAAGTGTGAATTTCATCATGTTGATCAATTGGACTGTCATGATTCTTTATAATTACTTCAATGCCATGTTTGTCGGTCCGGGCTTTGTCCCTCTGGGGTGGAAACCGGTAAGACAATGAACTTTAATGATAATCATATGTTTGGTTTTTGCCTTATCTGCTAACCAGTAATACTAAACACAGCCTGCTGTTTGTCTTCGTGGAGATTAAGTGTATTACTCTAATCACTGATCAGAGATTTTATTTCATGTCTGTCTGAAGATATTCATCCAAAATAGCATTTTCCAAATATTCAATTTTATTGAATATTTGCTCTGCATTAAAAAAAGTTGGAAGTGGGGTGGGTTCATGGTCAAAAGTTGAGGAAACATCACATGTCATACACAATGAGGTTTGGATATAGGATCTGTTTTCGTGTAATACATTAACATCCCTTAGAACTGAGAACAGCACTTTAGAAACTGCTGGTTTAAATCATAAGGCTTTTAAGTCATTGCACTGAAAATATAACATTGGGAAGTATAGTCCAAATCCATTTATAGCTTAAAAACTACTAGAAAGTTTATGCTTATGATGTCCATGTTTCCTACTAAGGGACATCACCTGATGGCTTGTCAGAAAGGCAGAATCTTGGGCTCCACTTCAGATCTACCAAATCAGAATCTTTATTTTAATAAAGTCCCCAGATGATTCTTAGGTGTATTAAAGTTTGGGTAACACTGGTGTATATGGTGTGCTGTGTATTATTCGAAATGAGTACAGGAAGGGTAAGACACAATTTGCATTCTGTAAAAGCTTATAACCTAAGCAAGAAACCAACACACTTGTGCAAATTGTGAACATGATGGGTGCCGTCAAAGATAGAAGAATTGAGCATTTGCCCCAGGGGACCTGAGGGAGGAGTGGGAATTTCCAAAGGAGATGGGGAAGAGGGCATTTCAGGTTGAGAGAATGGTGGGAGCATATATTCAGAAACAATGGACAGCCCTGTGTGACTGGAAAAAAGATGATGTAGTACAGAGACAGCCAAAATAAAGGCGGATCATGGAAGGTCTCAAATGCATGAAAAATTGTAGGCCATAGGGAGTTTTAGAGGTTTTCAGCCAGAGTCTGACATAGTCAGAGTTGTGTTATAGGAATCTTATTTTGACAATACACGATTTTGACAACATACGGTTTGTGCTAAAGAAAAACCACAGTAAAAGAAAGGGGTTAGGAAGTGATTAAAATGGCTGAAGAAAGAGGAGGTAACAGGGGTAATGTCAAGGAGGGAGCAGATTTCAGAAAGAGTATCAACTCATGCTTAACTCCTCACTCTAAAATACCTGCCAAGTTGTCAGCTACCTTTTTCTGAACTCCTCTCAATCCACCAAGATTGGGGGTAAGCAGAACCACTAGTGACATTGAATTTGGGTGGAGCATAGGGAAGAAAAATTTAAAATGACTTCTGGGTAATTGGGAAAGGGATGATCTTATCAGAAAATTGTTATTTAAAAATATTTTAGCTCAAATAAGAGGATTGGAAATGCAAGTTAAGATTCCCTCCTTCCCTATCCCCCATAAAAGAAAATCATACTGTAGGAACCATACTTGAGTTTCGGTATCTGATGCATTTTTGTTTCTGTTTTGCTCCCAAGGAAATTTCTCAGGATACCATGTATCTCCAGTATTGTAAAGTCTGCCAAGCATACAAGGCACCACGTTCACATCACTGCAGAAAGTGTAACAGGTACATGTCTTTTTTGCTGTTCACTGGGGACTGATCAACTAATTACTGATGTTTTCGTTGTTCTTTCTACTATATTCGGGCTACTTCTATTCACTGCAAGGCTGCCATATTATAAAAAATATTGTCAAAATTGTTGTGTCCATAATCTCCATTTTATACTTAAATTATCCAGATAAAAAGTAGATGTAATTCTTCTTTGTTACAAGTGAAAAGGTATTCTAGAAAAATACAAATTTACTTTGCATCTTGCCCTGCAAGAACGAGGTAAAAAGTTATACCTTAAGTTTGTTTCCATATATCAGGATTAATTGTGTTTGTCAGCTGCCTTCTGGACTAACTTTAGAATTGTTCTGAGACTAAATTATAAGGGAGATCCCATCACTTATTAACAAACATTTACACTTTACACAAATCTAATAATCCAGGTGCCTATTATCACAAATGTTTTAATATCAGAAACTTGATCAGAAGAAAACCAAATAACTATTAAAAATGTGAAATAACCTAGGACCTTTTTTAATGAACAACTATACTTGCTGATTAATAAGGAATTTACAGAACCATTGAGAGCAACTAAAGTGTTGTTTGAGGCCAGAACATTTTCTTCTAGCAACGGTAAGGAACAGGTGCACGGCAAGACATTGCTTGTTATACCATGTCTTATATTCTGGAGTTAGCTTGTTTATCTCAGAGATCCATAACTAAAGGATACTGTGAGAATAGGAAAGAAGTTATGTATGTCTGTTTGATCCCATTAACCCTAATGGAGGTTTATAAGGGATTCATTATGTCTGTTGCAGTTCACTTGGGTCACTGCACTTACAAGCTAGGTGAAAACCAGGAACCATGCTCATTTCTTTGTAATGAGCATTATAAAGAGACCCTCTTTGAGTGAGTCTCTTGACTTCTTTAAACAAGTACTTGTAGCTACATCTTTTCCTAAGAAGCTTTACAAAGCCTGCTCTTTCCTGTGCTGTTTAGAGTTTAAAAGGAGTCACTGTTCATAATTGTTAAAAGCTCAAAAAGGCCAGGTGCGGTGGCTCACGCCTGTAATCCCAGCACTTTGGGAGGACAGGTCGGGGGGATCACCCAAGGTTAGAAATTCAAGACCACCCTGGCCAACATGGTGAAACCCCATCTCTACAAAAATATAAAAGTAGCCGGGTATGACAGCGCGTGCCTATAATCCCAGCTACTCTGGAGGATGATGGAGGAGGATTTCTTGACCCTGGGAGGCAGAGGTTGCAGTGAGCCAAGATCATGCCATTGCACTCCAGCCTGGGTGACTGAGCGAGACTCTGTCTCAAAAAAATAAAAATAATTTTTAAAAAAGCTCATAAGGATTTTTCTTTCTGTTCCATGAGGTATAATTCTTCCGTAGCTCATGGACATGCTGGATTCCTATTTGCTTGATCTTTTGAAGACCAGAGTTATTTAAAGTAGACAGGATTTTCTGCCTCATGTTTTATGTAAATTTTTCTTGTTAGATGTGTGATGAAGATGGACCATCACTGTCCTTGGATCAACAACTGTTGTGGTTACCAAAATCATGCTTCGTTCACACTGTTTCTCCTTTTAGCACCACTGGGTTGTATCCATGCTGCTTTCATTTTTGTGATGACTATGTACACACAGCTTTATAATCGGGTAAGTGAAAATGAAAATGTTTTGTTGCAAAATCATCCATGCCAGTATAAATGGTAGTTATCTAGATTATTTAAGAGGTTCCTTTTGGAAATATGCTTTCTGTGATTTAGTTGAGGAAACAGAACTTTGTTTTACTGCTGTATTGGTTCCTTTTTAGAAAGCATTAAAAGTTACATTTTAAGATGAGGAAAGATTATTTGTTCTGGAAACTTAACATGCTCTAGTTGAAGCTGATTATTATTTTAGTACTGTATATATAATTCATTAGATTTCATACTTAATAGTTATGGAAAGAATAGTGAGAAGAAAAAAAAGAGCAAGAAGAAAAGACACACTAGTGCTTCCTACTTCCATCTCATTCATGTGGCAAGTTGTAGTTCTTTGTTCATTTCTAATTCTAGTGCCTGGAAGGTGGCTCATGGAGCAGAGCACACCGTAAAATATAAACAGATTAAACCAGCAACAGATCAGGTTGATTTATGGACAAGTAGTCATGAGATCAAATTCAGGGGACACAAAGAAAACTCCCTAAAGAGGCCTTGAAAGTAAACGAGGGACAGGCACCTGATGGGACTGCCAAACTGAAGAGTCTGTCCCTTGAGGAGGCGACGGCCCATATTTGATCTGCCAGCTTGTGGTGTTTGGGAATTCCAGCCTACAAAAATCTGAAAATCTGGATTTTTCTTTGAAATCTCTCGATTTTTAAATGTTGGCACCTAACTCTGAATGTCTGAAACATGATGCAGGCAGGCAGCACACATCTGTGGCCATATTTGGCCTGCATTTTACCAGTTCTTCACCACTGTCTGTAAAACATGAAGGAAGAAACAACTGAATTCTAGGTAGTACCTGTCGCTGTGGACAAATACTGCAGTGTATAACAGCAAGGAGAAAAGAGAAGACACAGTTCTGGTTTAGGCTAGTGTCTAGTGTTGTTGATGCGTGTTAATATTTGCAGGGTATTCTTGACATTTTGTGAGGAAACAACAACAAAAAGTCACATTTGAGAAAACTAAGAATGATATCGTGCACATCGGTCTGAGCTCAAGTTACAATATTAATTAAAAATAGCTGTGTTTGCTTTGGCCACAGGTCACGTTGTCATCTCTTTGATCAAGTTGTTGTAAATGTCAGTAGCGTCTGAGCAGGTACCACAACCAAATAATTTTGTGTGTGTGCTGTTGTTGCTGTGATAGCTCTCCTTCGGATGGAACACAGTGAAGATTGACATGAGTGCAGCCCGGAGAGATCCTCTTCCAATTGTTCCATTTGGACTAGCTGCATTTGCTGCCACCTTGTTTGCCTTGGGATTAGCTTTAGGAACAACCATAGCTGTCGGGATGTTGTTTGTTATCCAGGTAAGCATCTCTGTTCCCTCTAGTTAAAAGTGTCAAGTTACTGGGACTGATTGAACAAGAAAGATATAAAGGCTGTGTTCAGGTGTGCAGTATGACATGGAAATTACTTTTGCTTATTTCATTTAAGTAACTAATCTCCTCTGTATTAGTCAGATAATTTCGAAGTAATTTTGCCAGAATTTCTAGGTATTGATTTAGTTTTTAAAATGTTAACTTGGAGTTGAGTAAGTTCTGGAGCACTTCACAATTGAGAGAGTTCTTCTCACCTGTACAGTCTATCTTGCTCTTCACATCCACCCCATAGAGAAGTCTTACTGTTTTCCCTTCCCTACAGATGATTAATTAATTGATTCTCAAAAACTTTAAGTGACTTACCCAGTGTCACCCATTTCATGTACTTGGTAAACATCGATGTTACTTTGTAATAGTATATATTTAATAATAGTAGTAATCATAATATAGCTAACATTTATTGAGCACTTCTTATGTGTAAGGCACTGTTTTAGGCACCTTACATGTATTAGCTCATTTAATCTCCATAATAGCCCTATGATAAAGATGCTATTTAATGCCTACTCTGATTAATCCCTCTGCTAATTTCTGAGGCTGCAAAAATGATAATGAAGAGGTAGCTGCCCTTAGGAACTGACAGTTAATAGTGAACAGTTAACCCTAATATAAGGCCATATATATATACATCATAGATTTATGTGCACAGTGTTATGAGAACAGAGAGGAGGAGACCTGGCCCTGAAGGAACCAGAAACCATTCTTATAACTTATTGCATTCACGTGATTAATTTATTCATTCACTGAAGGCCAGCTGTGGGCCAGGTATTGTGCTAGGCCCTTGGAATATGATGAGGACTCCTGGGCCAAGGCTGTTTCTTTTTCTTTTGTTTTGAGACAGAGCTTGGCTCTGTCGGCCCAGGCTGGAGTGGAGTGGCACGATCTTAGCTCATTACAGCCTCCACCAAAGCTGTTTCTAACATGCTACACTGTCTCTGTGAAGGCACAACCAGACTTTAAGGTAATTTGGTTTTGTTTTAAGGTAAGCTGGTTTTGTTTATATGTTATTATTGTCTACTAGCCTGGAACCAAATTCTTTGAGAAATTTTTCCCAATGCCTCTAATTGAGAATCATATTAGAAATAAACTAAGAACCCGTAATAAAAAGCCTGTATATGTGGAATTAGTCATATCTAGGAAAATCAAATAATGGAATAAAGATTGAATGCATTCATTATTTTTAAGGCAAGTGAAATATTAAGGTTGACTGAAATGAGTCACTGTTACTTCTCATAGATTAATCATAAATTTAAAGTTAGTTAAAAATAGTGATAAAAGATTTTAATAGCAAATTACAAGTAAGCACTGATTAAATGGATTATATTAATGTTTTGTTAATGCTGTCAAAACCTTGCTCTGAAAATAGTATTCAAGACATGAAGTTTGATTAAAATACTAGATTCAGATTTGAATATGGATGGGTGTAATCATTGTTACGAGAGGTACCAGGGTGGAGTAGTTAAGAACAGACTTTGGAGTCAGATGGATGACATGGTAATTATGTTATTTAACCTCTGTTATCTTTGTCAATGGAATGGAGTAATAATAGCTATCTCAGAGGATTATGAATATGATAATCTTAAAGGAACCTGGATCACATTATTAAATTTTACTATCATTTAATTTCCAGATGAAAATAATTCTCAGAAACAAAACTTCTATTGAATCATGGATTGAAGAGAAGGTAAATTTTAATAATTGTTTCTTCATTATTAATAACGTATATTAATAAAGGACTAGTAAAGTCCTCAATATTAATAAAGTCTATTAATAGACCAGATTAACAAAAAGTGCCTGAAAGTGAAAACATGGCTGCCAAATGGCTTCTGTAAGTCATTTGCATGCCACAAAAAAAGGTGGATATAGGAAACATTTTTATTCATTCTGTAACTCCTGCAGAAATGTGCCTCTCATACACCCTGAGTGGTTGCAGAGGCCTAAGCCACACATCAGACCATCTGTCCGTTGTCTCTTAGACTAGAGAAGAAAGCAGCCCATTTGGAAAGGAGCTTCCGCCCTACCAAGCAGACACCAAGTTTTTCTCAGCGTTTTAAACATTCAGTGAAGCTCCTAACATTTAGCTTGTCACAGACCTCACAGCCTCATGCTGTCCATTGTGATTCTAGCGTAAAACACAAATCTGACTCCCCTGCTCCCTGTTTGAAACTACTCAGAGCCTCACCATTGCTGTGCCAGGGGTTGAAACCCAGATTCCTGCAGGGTCCAGGCAGATAATGCCAATGACGGGGAGCAAGCTTGTATACAAAGAGTTGCCTGGCAGAGCAAGTGGATTGTTGCCACAGGGAAATGTTCACATTTTCCAAATTACAAAATAAGGAGAAGAAAGCATTGTTTTATATCTTTACAAATCTCTTTAATATCTGACTTAACAGAAGACAGTTGGATTCTCACTTCTGCATTCAGTCTGTTGAGATATGTTGCTTTGATTGACGTATATGAAGATCCAGCCTCACACAGATAAGTAGATAGAAATGAACAGAGTATTTTAATAGGCCTTTACATGATAATAGTGGATGTTCTTCCATGTTATATTAAAAACTTGACAAGTGCTATTTCTTATCAAAGATTTTTATACCTTTTTATTTTAAACTTATCAGGCTATCTTGCTTTTTGGATGAGTCTTTTACCAATATGTGGTTTTATGTAGCATCAGGCATTGGTCATTTGGGAAATATTAGTTTACTGGGTTATGTAGATTTTCCAAAAGTTAACACCTTTTATTATATAGTATCCCAAAATTGCATTCACTTATATCAATATATCAGTTTTATGAGAAAAGATTCTTAAGTATTAGAAAGCTGTCAGGCTCACAGTGGTAGATACAAGGTTTTTAAATTCTAATATTCATTTGAAAGCCTTAATTTTTTACTGGCAACCCATACTGTCAGCCATTTCCCTTGAAGTGACTGCCTGACTCTTCATTTTTGAGGAAATGTTCACCAAGTACGGAAGTCTGAATAACCTTAGTTTGCTACATTACTCATTCTTTCAAGTAAAAATAGTGTTACATGGAAAAAGCTGTCTGTACAGCTTTTGTTAGCTTACAGCTTAACCACTATTTTACTTGAGATGACCATTCTATTTGGGCATGCTTTATGTGTACTTCTCATTTTGTCATGCAGAATATTAAAAATAAAGGACATCTCCTTGAGAATTGAGATTTAATATTTAAAAATAATTTTTACTGCTTCATCAAGGGCATTCTTACATGACATTGCTCATAACTACTAACACAGTTTGGTGCAGCTGCCTTGGTTTCTGCTAAGATGCCAACAGTTTTATTCACCATTGCAAATGTCAGCACAACAAAAAGACAAATAACGTTTCAGTATTATTAGGAAAAGAGCTTGGCCTTGCTGACCTGCAAGAAGAAGTGTTGAGAACTCAAAGTGGTCTACAAGGCATGCTTTGAGAACCACCGATGTATAGGTTTAAGTCTGAGTTCTTAGCTTCTGCATAGACTTTTTATGACTTCTTTTTTTGTTTTTTGGAGATAGAGTCTTGCTCTGTTGCCCAGGCTGTAATGCAGTGGCACAATCTTGGCTCACTGCAACCTCCGCCTCCTGGGTTCAAGTGATTCTCCTCTGCCTCAGCCTCCCAAAAAGCTGGAATGACAAGGTGTATGCCACTACACCCAGCTAAGTTTTGTATTTTTAGTAGAGACAGGATTTCACCATGTAGCCAGGCTGGTCTCAGACTCCTGACCTCAAGTAATCCACCCACCTCAGCCTCCCAAAGTGCTGGGATTCCAGGCATGAGCCATTGCACTCTGCTGACTTCTTACCTACTTCTCCAGCCTCATTTCCTACCCTTCTCTACCCTGTCTCACACTTGATACTAAATTACTCATAATTTGTACATCTTACACTTTTGTATCCTTTCATGTGTTGTTCCCTCTGCCTATAACACTCTTCCCTCTTTTTTCCCTTGATTTCTTGCTTCTCAAGACTTAGTTAAGGTATTGTTTCTCCCAGGGAGCCTTCCTGGACCCTCCCTAGACTTGGCTAAGTACCTTTTGTTTCCTTTGTTCCCTTTTCCGGGAGCATCTACCACACCCCTCTGTCACCTTTTAACACACAGTATTGATAGAATCCTAACTTCATTGAGTGCTTCTGTTAGGCAAAGACATGTCTTAGTCATTTTGTGAATGACTCTTATGTTTACCAGTTTTTCTTTGTAAATTTTTAGCCCAGATATCTGTTCTTTGAAATTCAGTCCATTTTGAAAACTCTGAAGCTTTGTTTATAAAAAGGAAAAAGAAATTATTCTTTACTTTCTGGGTGAGGATGGATTGATATAATTTAATAGGTTCATATGCATTATAGCTTAATTAATATTTTAGTAAATAGTTAACTTTAATATCACTTTACAAATACTCGCAATAAGCTTTTCCGTAAACATTGTTCCCAATAATAAAATATTTCAAAGTATCATTTCTAATAAGCATAATAAATATATTGACATTAGATTCACTTTTTTTTTTTTTTAATTTTTGCTAATAACCAAGGCTCCTTATTAACTGCCATGCTACATTTAGAAATTACTTCAGGTGAAATTGGGTATGCTCAATGATATGGCCATAGACTAGAAATTATTTTAGAAGAAGTACTTTATTGCTGAGTAAAAAATTCAAATAAATGATCATATTAAATTTATAGGAAATTTATAGAAATTACCAGACACTAAATTTATCCAACGAATTTCAAGGGGTTTGTACACTTATTGTTAAAAAATGTATCTTTACCACTAGGTGTCAGTGGAACTTAAGAAATCCAAAGCCAGTTTATTTCCTTAAATTAAAGCTAACAATTTAAATGCCTGGAATATAATTTATGCAAGCTGAATAGTTATGTACATGCATAACATGTACATATAGATGCATATATAAATGAGCATGTATACATGTGTGATAGTATTAAAAAAAGAAAGAAGATCTCTTGTATATATCTACTACTTTTAAAAAATGTTTTTCATAAAACAACTCTCCTATTACACCTTTCCTGGCCATTCCCATGGGCATCACTGCACCCAAGATACATCTTTTCATTCTGATACAACTGTTACATTCTCGTGTACCCCACAGAACAGTTCTGTCTTGAATAAAACAGTTCCATCCTGAATAAACCCTCACCTTTCTCCTGAATCTGTTTATCAGCATCCCTTCTATATACCTGAACAACCAGGAGCATTGAGGACATTTTATATATGAGATAAAGTTAGCTAACTCTTTTAGTAAATCTTTATGAGTGCTTATTCCTAAAGAAAACCTGTCAGATATTTTCCATGTAATCACATACAAGGTTGGTGTTCTATATCAAGTTCTTCCCGTACTGTGATGAAGTTGCCTCTTGCTTCTGTATGCACTAATATTACATTGAGGAGGAGGTATTTTTTTGAATGCTAGAAACTTGAGAAATAAGTGTTCTCAATAATATAGTACTGAAGGCCACTTAGAGGCACCTGCCATCTTATGTCTTTGTTACCCACAGGCTAAAGATCGAATTCAATATTATCAACTAAATGAAGTCTTTGTTTTTCCTTATGATATGGGAAGTAGATGGAGGAACTTCAAACAGGTATTTACGTGGTCAGGGGTCCCTGAAGGAGATGGACTTGAGTGGCCAGTAAGAGAAGGCTGTCACCAATACAGCTTAACAGTGAGTATATTTTTTCAAGTAGCCCTTCCTTTTTGCCTCACCTTCTTTCCCTTAACACCTCTTCAACCCAAGTGACATAATCATAGTAAAAGAAGTCATACGAGTATTTTCACTCTGTCAAAATGAATCTAATAATCCTAAAGGACTTCTTGTATCATGTTTCTTCCTTTATTTAAATCTCTCCTTAACCATCTATACCTGTGAGATTAAGTCCTGATCCCTTAACATAGTTTTATGAAATCTGGCCGAAAATGACGTTCCAACTGACAGCATCATGTGAATTCCTTGTACATTCCTGTCACCCAACTTTGCCCACAGTTTTTTCCATCTTCTGTGACCTCCACTCTATCTAAAATGATTAGGACTAGTTCCAGTCTACCTGTTCCACAAAGTCTAACCTACCCCTGTAGACTCATCTGAATTCAGAATTTAATCATATACTACTGTAGGGTAGCTTATGAAGTTGCATATTTTTATTTCTTTATATCTGTAATTAACAAGACTCTAGGACAGAGACCATGAATTATCTTTATTTCTCCTACTATATCTAATATAGTTCTATTTAATAGTAGCTATGTCAAAAAGAAGTAAGTTATAATGGTGACTTTTATTCATTCATTCAACTTCATTATTAAATGTTCTTCATTATTCATTTGTAGTTTGTCTGCTATGTCTCTGCAGAATTAGTGAATATCAGTGTTTTCACCTGAGAAGCTTCATGAGGTCGGAGAATATACTCTCTGATCCCTGGGCCACAGTGGGCACTCTAGGAATATACACAGATGAGGACATCAGAGTGAACAGCAGGAAGAAAACCTCACTCTCAGTCCCTGGTTCTTAGTCATAAGGCCTTATTTCCATGCTGAAACAACATGTGGCCTTTAAATTATCAGTAACTTGAAATGCTGGAAAATTGGGAGTTTGCCATACCACTCCGACAGTTGATGAGGAAAGGCTATTTTTCAACATTGAGACAAGAGACTTCATTTTTTCTTTTTATTTCTTTCAAACAGATAGAACAGTTGAAACAAAAAGCAGATAAGAGAGTCAGAAGTGTAAGTACTTCTTTTGCAATGATAATTTTTTTTCTTTTGTTAGGCTGTGTACTTCCATATAGTTTTTTAATTGACTTAGACTAGAAACCAATTGTTGGCTTTTATTAAATAGTATCCCTTAATACATTTGTTAAAATTTGATGCAGTTAACTTTTTTTTTTTTAATTTAAATAGTTGAGACTAGAGGTTGGAAGGAATTCAGTCAATTTATATTGCCAACATAGGAAAATAATTATCCTCAATATAGCTCCTTAATGTGAAACCTGTGCTTACAACTATCTTTGTTGGATATGATGGCCACCAGCCACATGTGGCTGTTTTATTTAAATTTGTTAAAATTAAAAAGATTCAATTTCTTTTTTGCATTAGCCACATTGTAAGTGCTCAGTAGCTACGTGTGTCAAGTGCTGCTGCATTGGATACCAAAGATACAGAACATTTCCATCATGGCAGAATGTGTTTAGACAGCCCTGCTCTGAATTTAATTCTTAGTTATGGGCTTGAAAAGAGGAGTAAGAAAAGCCTTGAGTACTAGAAACATCAGTTGCTTCCCAGGGACCTGGGTGGATGGGGAACTGGGAGGTTCCCCTACAATGGGAACTCAAAGGCTTGTCACTGGATATTTCGGATCTCCCTTTAAAAATTGAAGTTCAGACTTAAAAGTCAGATATCATGGGTGAATATTTAAATGTTTCTTCTGATCACTGATGACAGGTTCGCTATAAAGTCATAGAAGATTATAGTGGTGCCTGCTGCCCTTTGAATAAAGGAATCAAAACCTTCTTCACAAGCCCCTGCACTGAAGAGCCTCGAATACAGCTACAAAAAGGGGAATTCGTTTTAGCCACAAGAGGGTTACGGTAAGTAATAGGAAGTACTGTGTTTGACAAAATTAACATCTAGCCTAAAATTAATTTTAATCTTTTAAACATTTCAGATACTGGCTGTATGGAGACAAAATTCTTGATGATTCTTTTATAGAAGGTATGGAAATGGAAGTGCATGTTTAAAGGACAAGACTATTAGCAATAATTCCAGGTTTTACAAGAATAACATATAAAATAATCACATGCCTAATGCATTAGGGGAACTGCATGGAAGGGCACATCACTAAGCAACAAAAAGAAGTTCCTTACGTATTTCTCTAGAGCTGTTGTGTTTTTCAGGCCTTTTTAATGATAGCTAACATTTGAGCTCATACTTAATAACTATGGGACAAGTATTTGTGTAAGTGCTTCGCTTAAGGTGTAAAAGTCCCTAAAAGACCTCGGACGTGCACACTATGATTTACATTTAATTGAGGGAACTGAAATAGAGAGGCTAAGCAACTTGCCATAGCCATGCACTAAAAACAGATACAGCTAGGGCTGAACCCCAAGCAGTCAGACTCCACATTCTGTGCACCAAACCCCTGTACTATTTGCCCCCCAGCTTTGAATGAGCATTTCTCTTAAGTTATTATAAAAACCAGTAGATTGAAACTTTGTGTTTTAAGTTTTAGAATTGTTCCTTTTTAAAGTGAAGATCAGCTTGGGATGTTCTTTAAAAAAAATTGGAGGTTAATCATAAATTAACCCCTTATGACAGCCTTGATATAGAAATGTATATGTTAGGCCAGGCGTGGTGACTCATGCCTGTAATCTCAAGACTTTGGGAGATCAAGGTGGATGGATCACTTGAGATCAGGAGTTCAAGACCAGCCTGGCCAACATGGTAAAACCCTGTCTCTACTAAAAATACAAAAATTAGCTGAGCATGGTGGTATGCGCCTGTAATCCCAGGTGCCCCAGAGGCTGAGACAGGAGAATCGTTTGAAGCTGGGAGGCAGAGGTTGCAGTGAGCTGAGATCATGCCACTGCACTCCAGCCTAGGTGACAGAGTGAGATTCCATCTCAAAAAAAAAAAAAAAATTTGTATGTTAGGAAAAGTCTAAAAAGGAAATTCACAAAGGCTACAAGGCTACAAGGAGGTAGTTCCCTGGAAGAGACGGAGTATAATGGTGTGCCCAGAACACCCTCGCTGATCGTACACATATAAGTAAACACCCATACTAAGTTCCCCCCAACTTAAGTTAGGAGCTGTCTTTAACCACATTTGTCACTATTCTGGATCACAGAATTTGGGAAATATCTGTTCCTAGCTTGTTAGGAACCTTATTTCCCCCCTCCCTCCCCTTCAAAATATGCTTATAATAGCGAAGGGGAAAATATAAGTCTAAAAGCTTATTAATTTGAATCAATAGGACTTACTGCTTTCAGTAATGTTACTGTCATCCATCAGACTATTTAACCTCAATTTCATTTTCTCCCTCAGATGTTTCAAGAATAAGGGGATGGTTCCCTAGAAAATGTGTGGAAAAGTGTCCCTGTGATTCTGAAGCAGATCAAGCTCCAGAGGGCGAGAAGAAAAATAGATAGCTACTGTTAAAACGAAATTATCCTTTACGTCTGCTTAACTACTTGAAAATTGTATATGTTACTAAAGAATTATGCAATGAGCCTACTCTGGTTAAGATGTTCTTTTCCTCAAAGGTGCCCTAGTGCCATGATTTAAATATTTTTATTACCGTTTTGAAATGGAGAAGCCATTCTGCATATACGCCTTTGAATTCTTGCCCCTCTTTACCACCTCTTCTTCCCCCTCAAAAGAAAAACATTTCACCCGAGTAAGTGAATGGCATTTTCTCTAGGATTTTCTTATGCACTGCACACTCTGGACCTCACCTGCAGATACAGTTCCCCCCTTACCAGGAGCATCTGCATGTGGTACTTTTCTCTCAGTTGATATTTCTTATATGATATTCTAGATACTATAGAATTCAATTTGTCAGATTCAGTATAAGCTCAAATTTTGTTACCTGTCTTTTAATAATGCAAATTTTGTCAAATCAAATAAAGATCAATAGATGTTCTGTATAAATCAGTTTTTACTTAAAGCATTTTTCATTTTGCTGACTAAAAAGATTCGTCTTCGTTACTTATGGAAAAACTGCTATGCTGCCCTGTGGAAAACTGGCATCTTAAAACATGTCTTAAGAGATGACACACTTGCTTCAATATATTAACCCTGTTAATGGGATATTGAGCTTGTAGTGATGGCAGTGGATAGCAGTGGTGGCCTGAGGGAAGTTGGGGGGGAGCCGGGAATAGGCGGGAGATGGGCATGGCTACAGCTGCCCAACCGTGGCTGTAGACCCGGCATCCCTGCACTCTAGGGGGCCCAGGGAAACCCCTGAACCCGTCTACACCGCCTGGCCTCTCTCTGCTGCTGGCACCCATTCTGGAACAAAGGTGAGGCCAAGCCTGGTGCTGTTGGGACCTGGCAGGGTATGCATGAGCTCTGAGTGGTGCTGACACCAGCACCCTGCCACCTAAGCCCCCTCTGGACTTCAGGCTGCCAGCCACAGAGCATTCCAGCTGGTGAAGCGACACCCCAAGGATCCTGTGACAATAAACATAGTGATTTCAAAATACTCATGTATACTTGAGTGAAAAAACCAAAGCTTGTATGAGTGGTAGGATCCAAACTGGTGGGCTTGGGTGCTTAAAGTTGGGCTTGTCTGAGCATAGGAGTAAAATGCCAGAAGGAAAAAGAAAGTGTATTTCTCTAGACTTCAGAAAACTTTCAAAGGCAGGGAGTGTGAAGCTTTGGGGGCCAGGTTTGTAATAGTTAAGAATAAGGGAAGAGTCCTTGGGAATTCAGCAGTGAACACACACGTAACATATATGTTAGATGGAGTCATGTTACTGTGAAGCGAGAAGGTAGAACAGTCTTGAGTTGGCATTTGAAGCAGATGAAGGGACAAGTCATGTACTTTGGGATATCTGTGTTTTAGAGAGAGCAGCAAGAACAAAAGCAGGCTGGAATGTACCTGACATGTTTGATAAACAGGAAGGAAACCAGTGAGGTTCAGCTGGAAGGAGTGAGGGGAGAATAGGAAAGGAAGTGAAGGCAAGAAAGTTAAAGTGAGAACAGGAGCTAGACCTTATTAATGTTAATTCCTGCCTCTGCCTTCCCTTTTGTTTCAGATACTTAAGAATAGACATTTCTTTGGCTCCTCTGGGCTCAAAGTCTAGAAAGACCAAGAACATTCTCTTTAACTCAGCTGGAGGCCAGAAAAGAATACTATTAATATTCAAGATTACTTAGAGTACAGCAAAGATGGTAAAAGAGAATGGATATAACTTGTGCTCAGTTGGAGTTGTGGTTCAGCTGGGTTTATTCATTTATTTATTTATTTATTTTTAAGACAGAGCCTTACTCTGCCGCCCAGGCTGGAGTGCAGTGGCATGATTTTGGCTCACTGCAACCTCCGCCTCCTGGATTCAAGCTATTCTGCCTCAGCCTCTTGAGTAGCTTGGAGTACGGGCATAGGCAACCATATTCAGCTAATTTTTGTATTTTATTTTAGTAGAGACAGGGTTTCACCATGTTGGTGAGGCTGATCTCGAAATCCTGATCTCAGGTGATCTGCTCACCTCAGCCTCCCAAAGTGCTAAGATTACAGGCTTGAGCCACCATGCCTAGCCTCAGCTGGTATTTGTTTTATTCTTCACAGCTATGGGATAAGAAGGTTTGGTCTTCAGAACTTATTTTCTTCAGTAGTTATCAAACCTGGCTGCAGACAAGAATCATCTGGGGATCTTTCAACAATCCCACTGCCCAGGCTGTATCCAGCCATTTAAATAAGAATCCCGGGAGTGGCACCCAGGCATTGGTGTCTTTTTAAACTTCCCAGATAATTCTATTGTGCAGCCAAGTTTAAGAACAGATACTGTACTTGATTTTTAAGGTGTCCTTGTTTAAGACTGATTCTTATGGTCCATAATGCAACAAACACCACAACGTAAGTATCTGCAATCGTTTATTTTAAAGACTTTTTACAAGTAGAAACAATGTGTGTTATCTGGGGGCAAGGTAGAGCAGAAACTGGAATCCGAGGGTGGGGGAAGATCAGTTTTTTCCCTCACAAAAGATAAGCCTGTTGTGTGGGTGTCTTGCTTGCCCGTGGACCTTTGTTTCCAGTCCAGGAGGGTTTTATTCAGCACTTGCTTCATTTACTGGAAAAGTTCACTGGGCCTAAGTGTCAACTCCTTCCCTCACAGCTTCCAGCTCAGCAGCAAATTGTAAGGAACACATTGAATCCCCAGTTACTACTGTAAATAATGCTTTTAACAGCATTCCTTTTGGATAATATGACATAGACCCAATTCTTTTTTTTTTTTTTTTTTTTTTTTTTTTTTTTTTTTTTTTTTGAGACGGAGTTTCACTCTT
>NW_016107815.1:762164-764000 GCF_001604975.1 Cebus imitator | reverse complement strand
TTAGGTGGAGTTTTGCTCTTGTTGCCCAGGCTGGAGTACAATAGTGCGATCTTGGCTCACTGCAACCTCTGCCTCCTGGGTTCAGGCAATTCTCCTGCCCAGCCTCCTGAGTAGCTGGGATTACAGGCATGCACCAGCATGCCTGGCTAATTTTGTATTTTTAGTAGAGACGGGGTTTCTCCATGTTGACCAGGCTGGTCTCGAACTCCCAACCTCAAGCGATCTGCCCACCTTGGCCTCTACAGTGCTGGGATTACAGGCATGAGCCACTGTGCCTGGCCAAGACCCAATTTTTAATACTCCCAAGTCAGATCTAACTAGAGTTTAGGAAATGTTTGCTATGATAAAACTTTTCCCTTCTGTGCATAATTTAGTTTACAGAGAAGAGCATCAGAGAAATTTGCCTCATAGATATGATTGACATGAGTGATAGATTAAAACTATTTAAAATTTTAGTGGTTTTGCAGAGCAGCTAGAACACATGAATTATAAGCAGTTTTTCAAAATTAAAAAGTCTCTTGGTTTGAACAGTAGAAGAGGTAAATGAGTATTAAGATTTTTAGCAAGTTATGTTTACCATGAAACAACAAAGAAGAAGGCAGAGAGGGTCCCTTTAATCCTTGAACTTGTGGTCACTTACAGTATTAAGGTTGGAAATCATGAGGAAGGAACATAGAGCATGAACTGGGATCTCAAAGACAGGCATGTTGATACAAGTAGCCCTAAAGCCTTCATATTAGCAACATTTAAGATGGGAAGGACAGGATTAATTTTAAGTTTACACATTATACAGCTTTCACTTAATATAAAACAAAATCTATGGTATTATAGTTTAGTAGGAAAAAAACAGGAAGAAAGACAGAACAAATGTAAGAATAGTTTTTAATCCGTGTTCTCACAAGCAGTGCAGAGTGGGCAGGCAGGCTGCCTCAAGCCCATCCAGCCTTAAGTACCTTATCCTAATCCTGGATGTGCTCATACAGGCTGTCAATTTGGGTCCGGAAGTATTTGGAAAGCTCTCCCCGCTTTGCTTTCAATGTTGGTGTCAATAGCCCATTTTCAACGGAAAATGGCTCTGGATGAAGAAAAATGGCCTTGACCTGGAAGATGAGCACACACACATCCATGCTCATTAGTGATTTGGGCTCCTCTGCAGAGCCCTCTAAGTGCTCTGTAAAGGAAGTGAGCTTGATGCAGTGAGAGGGTAAAGAGAACAGTAACACATGCCCATGCCCATAAATATAATTTGAGAAAGAACTGAGTAGGGAGATGGGAGAAGGGATAGTAAACTGAAAAAAAAAGAAGGACTGTACAAGTCACTACGAAAGGTCATTTTGGAGTTAATGGCACAAAATCTAAAATCAACTCCTTAGATATTATACATTTAAACCTCATTAGATAGAAATTTTAAATAAAACTTTCTAATATGACCAGAGGCCAGTATAACATCAGTGGTAGTACACACCTGTTCAAAGGATTTAAGGCCACTTTCTCTCCCAATTTTCTGCATGTCTTCTAAAACGGCTTTTCTTACAACCTAAGAATACAAAATGCTGATTAAACCATGGCCGTTTCAAAAAGAGCCTGAAGGGCTAAGCGTGAACCAACTCAAAGTGCTTGTCACAGCCATTCAGTATAAATGCAGGAATATAAAACAGTGCACAAGCATGTTATATGCCCAATATTTAAAGAAAAACCAAGAGGAAAAGGCAAATCTAAATGTCAACAGTTTTATCTGAATAGCATTTTTACTCTCTTATTTTCCAATCTTTTGCCACAATGAATGAACATGTTATTTTAAACAGAACAGAGTGTTTTCTTTTTTCTTTCTTATTT
>NW_016107815.1:754542-757744 GCF_001604975.1 Cebus imitator | reverse complement strand
ATGGGCGACTTCCCGTGGCTCCAATCGCCAGCCTAAAGGGCCCCCAGACCAGTGTATTTTGTACGGAGAACCGCGGCTCCGGGGCGCCGACAAAGCAGCCGCGCGGGGCAAAGCAGCGGGGCCGGCCGGCACTGGCGGCACAGCTGCGCTGGCCGAAACAGCCGCGCTGGCGACCCTGGAGCACCTCTGCCCGCGAGTTTCCTAGTCTGTGGGCAATAAAAACGCGGCGTCCACTCACCCTCTGCGCTTTCACTGGGAGCTGCAATCCTGAGCTGTTCCTAAACGGCCATCTTGGATCAACCAGCCTCTCTTTCTTATTTCTTTTTGAGACAGTCTCACTCTGTCACCCAGGCTAGAAGGCAGTGGTGCAAATCTCGGCTCACTGCCTCCAGGGTCCAAGCAATTCTCTGCCTCAGCCTCCAGAGCAGCTGGGATTACAGGTGCGACACTACACCCAGCTAATTTTTGTATTTTTAATAGAGATTTCACCATATTGGCCAGGCTGGTCTTGAACTACTGACCTCATGATCCATCCACCTCAGCCTCCCAAAGTGCTAGGATTAGAGGCATGAGCCACTGCACCCAGCCGAGAGTTTTATTTTTTAAACTCTCCGTCCCATCTTCGAGTCTTATAAAACTATTCAGTCTCTTTGGGCTGGAGCCACCTGTGACAGATGCAGGAGCTAGTGAGGCATCCTCTCCTCCACGATGGGCCCATGGGGGTACATAAAGCTTTCCTAGGCAATACTCACTTGGTTTTGGCACAGTTCCTCAAAGGAGCCCTTCACCCCAAGCTTGGCTGCAAACGAGGGAAGTGTGTCTGTGTCAGGAACCACCACTCCTATTAAGGATGACTATGGAAAGGAAATAAAGGTGCAAGGGCATGAGAGAAGTCGTGTAGGAATGTCCTCCAGTAGTTAAATAAAGCAGAATTATGTCATTGTAATTGCTATTTCCCCAAAACCTTAAATCCAGTACCAGTGTTCTTTTCTCACCATATTATTTTCAACACCCATGGAACTATAATGCCGTTTTCCCACATAATATCTCATTTACAAAGATGTTCTATTCAAATCTGATTATTCAACATTAAACTTGAAGCATCTCTCCTTGTCTATGTCAACTCTCCCCTTACCCCCAAAAAGCTATGTTTAAGCACAGTGTGCATAAAACAGCTTGTTGTTTTGGGATAAGGAGTTCCTTAAAGTTACGTTCAAGCACGGTGTGTATAAAACAAGTTTGTTGATCGAAGTTTTGTTTGTTGTTTTGTACATACCGCAACAGTTTGTTGTTTTATACATAGTGCACTTAAACATAGCTTTAAGGAACTCCTTATGGAATGGAAACTAAGTGCAATGTGGAGCTCTTTTTTTTTTCTGAGACAGAGTCTCACTCTGTCATCTAGGCTGGAGCACCGTGGCGTGATCTTGGCTCACTGCAACGTCTACCTCCTGGGTTCAAGTGATTCTCCTGCCTCAGCCTCCGAAGTAGCTGGGATTATAGGCACGCGCCACTATGTCTGGCTAGTTTTTGTATTTTTAGTAGAGATGGGGTTTCACCGTATTGGCCAGGCTGATCTTGAACCTCCTGACCTCGCGATCTACCTGCCGCAGCCTCTAAAAGTCATTTTATACTGAATTGCTACATTTTAGTATAGCCATTTTAAACAATTCTACTAACTTGGGTACAAAGTCCATCAAAGTTTCAAAAAATTTTTAATTGAAATTGCCTGATTTGAGGTTTGGAATATAATTTCATTTTTTTTTTTTTTTTTTTTTTTATAAGCTTGGATCTTCCCATTCTGACCCCAACTATACAAATTTCCAGTAGCTACAGGAACCAGCATGATTTGTGACTGAAAAAAGCTATTGTTAAAATCATATATTACCCTTAAGCTCTCCCCATGTACAAAAACTTGTGCCACTGGTCTACTCCTGATGTAGATATTTTCTATCTTCTCTGGCGCAATGTATTCTCCTTGGGCCAGCTTGAAAATGTTCTTTTTACGGTCAATGATCTTCAGAGTTCCATTCTGTATGAGACAGATAAAAGTATGAGTATTTTTGAGCCATAGAAGCGCTATCAGTGGGGAGAGTGGTGAAGTCACAGTTATCTTTCTTTACTAAAGCTGATTTTTCCAGACACTTTTGAGCTGTCTTTTATTTCTCTTTCTTGGCTTTGGGGAAAGGGGAGGGAAGCATCTTGCAGCAAGAACCTGTCTTTACTATATATCTATGTGGAGAGTCAATGTGCAGCCTCAGAAAAAGTCTCCTGGATCCCCTGGGGTTATGCAAATTGATGCCTCATCCAAGGAGGAAATCGTGCAGCTCTCAATTTCCAATCACTAATTTTCAATTAGTTCATTTTTAGAACTCTCAGCAGTAGAGAAGGGGTTGTCTCTTATTTAGACTTTTGATTTGATTTTAATAGTTCTCCCACTGCTTGACTCCCTGTTTTGTTTTCCTCTTTGTTAGATCCAGGAGCAGGTTCAAACAGCTCCGCTGTGCTAATCAAGCAAGTCAATTACTGGGCTTGTTAGGACAGCAACCGGGCTGAGAGGGCTCCGACCAGCCACCAGAGGTCATTTGCAGCTTCATTTCTCTGAACTAATTGGTCTGAGGAGCTTAGGACTTTAGGGATTTGAACCACAGAATTGGGACAAATGGCAAATACCATCCACATGACAACACCCTAAGCAGGGTGACTAACTAAACAACTCTGGACCGATCACAAGGCAGACTCAAGAAACTAGCCATCAATTCAGCCTAATATTCATTATCCTAAAATGACTAGTAAAGCGCAGCTTTCTATAACACTGGTATGGGGACATATCTAGTGCTTACATCCTAGGCTTATTAGAGTGTTATTTAATCCTGTTACTAGACAGAAACAAATATGTTAGCAAGATACTACCAAACCCAAATCAATATAATGCATTGTTAGGACCAGTGTTCTTAAAAGTTACATTGTCAAGATTCCTTAAATCTCACTTAAATCTTAAATATTGATTGAGCAAGAAAAGAGTGTTAAGTTCTTGTTATATTCCTACTTCCCCAGCACACAGTAGACAAAACTTTAGAGAGCTGAGATCTTTTGGAAAACCCCATCACTGCCCTTGCAATAATTTCCTTTCTTCTTAGGAAAATTAATAGCAACTGCGGCTAATTATCATCAAGCTATGCTTAAAAAAAAAAAAAAAAAG
>NW_016107815.1:711864-754160 GCF_001604975.1 Cebus imitator | reverse complement strand
AAAAAAAAAAAAAAAAGGACAAAATACTACATCTCCATCTCCCTACCCCTTTCCTAGAGAAGTCACCTAATTTTTCCTTCGCTATGAGCAAATCTATTTCATTGCAGGGAAGCCACACCAATTCTGATGTCCAGGTCTACCTGACCTATTAAAAAATCCCACTTTCAGTTTGGGTCTAAAAACAGTGCTAAGGACTGGGTGCGGTGGCTCATGCTTGTAATCCCAGCACTTTGGGAGGCCAGGACGGGCAGATCACAAGAGGTCAGTAGTTCAAGACCAGCCTGACCAACCTGGTGAAACCCTGTCTCTACTAAAAATACAAAACTTAGCCAGGTATGGTAGCATGCGTCTGTAATCCCAGCTACTCAGGATCGCTGGAACCCAGGAGGCGAAGGTTGCAGTGAGCTGAGATCACGTCACAGCACTCCACCCTGGCCAGCAGAGAGAGACTCTATCTCAAACAAACAACAAAAAACAGTGCTAGGACCACTGACTTACTGCTGGTGGTATATTTGATAAGGAATAAGGCAAGAAGAAAGCACGTCAACTGGTCTACATCTTGATGTCTTCTATAACAGTGTGATCAAAATACCAAAAATACGCTGGACAGGTGTGGTAGCTTATACCTGTAATCCCAGAAATTTGGGAGATCAAAGCAAGAAGATTGCTTGAGACTAGGAGTTTGAGTCTACCTGGTCAACTCAGCAAAACCGCATCTCTACAAAAAAAAATATTTTTTTTAAAGAAAGACTTTCTAGCTTTGGCAGCTCCTATTCACACATTAAATTCCTTTCTCAGAATTTTGTATTGTTGGTCCATGGAAGAGCTGCAACTAGAACACAAATCTCCTGACTTCCAGCCTATATTCTTTTTTTTTTTTTTTTTTTTTTTTTGAGACAGAGTCTCTGTCACCAAGCTGGACAGCAGTGGCACAATCTCGGTTACTGCCACCTCTGCTTCTTGGGTTCAAGCAATTCTCCTGCCTCAGTCTCCTGAGTAGCTGGGATTACAGGTGCCTGTTACCATGCCCAGCTAATTTTTGTATTTTTAGTAGAAATGGGGTTTCACCATGTTGGCCAGTCTGGCCTCGAACTCCTAACCTCAGGTAATTCACCCACCTCAGCCTGTATGTTCTTCTCTTGATAGTATGAGGAAGTCATAAGCCAGGTAGGGTACAAACCTAATCTCCAGCTGCCTCAACTGATGAATCTGCTTGCATTTCTGCCCTTCTTGCTATAAATAGATTGTTGTCCCCACTCTCTTGGCATGGACTTGTAGGAGTTATGATGAAATACCCACCGGGAGCCAGCGTCCAATGTCTCCTGTGTGAAGCCAGCCATCACTGTCCAGGGCTTCCTGTGTCTTCTCGGGGTCCTTCAGGTATCCTTTGAACACGTTGGTACCCTTGATGCGGATCTGCACAGCAGACATACAAAATGGCAACAACAAAGGCTGCTCCTCCCAGCATGGGCAGTTTATGAAACACCTGCTCCCCCTTACATCATTTGATGGCTTCCACTACAGTGTGAAGAGCACCAGATCTGAGTGCTTAATTCTCTGCTAAAGATCTCAAAGGAGCCAAATCCAAGTTTGCATACAATTATGTATTCTTTCTGATTTAAACCTTCTCACCATGACTGACCACAGGGCACGACCTACCCACCTCTCCTTCATTATTCACTGAAAAGTAGTTCATATCAGCCACATCTTCCAGCTTCACATAATTGCAGGCGAGGGGTGCTCCAACGTGACCTAGAACACACCACAGTGAATCAGCTAGGAAACTCTAGAATGGTGATAATTCCAGGCATATTTCTATGATATTTATGAATTGACTCTAGAAGAGTAAGACTGAAAAATCACCAGGCACCAATGCAGACTAGCCAGGATAGGCAGGCCTGGGCCCAAATTCAAGTTTTGCATTTGCCACATTAGTTCAGAGAATTGAAGTTATCTAAACTCCGAAGTCCTAGTTTAGTTAGACCCTTTTTCCTGACCGTGGCACCTCCCGCCCAGCAGGTGGAGGACTTACCTGATGTCCAGTCCCCAGGTAATGTCATTGTACAACCAGCTGTGCATTCTGTTTGACCATATGCTTCATACACCTGGGAAACCAAAGAAGAGCTTTTAGACTTACTCAAGATAAAGCATGAGCTGGCCATGCCTTATGGCCAAGACATGAGAAAAGCAAGGTCTCCAAGGGTTCGAGAACACGTAATGTCTTGAAATCTTGAACTCGGCCGGGTGTAGGGGCTCACATCTGTAATCCCAGCACTCTGTGAGACTGAGGCAGGTGGATCACCTGAAGCCAGGAGTTTGAGACCAGCCTGGCCAACATGATGAAACCCCTGTTTCTGCAAAAATACAACAACCACAACAAAAATCAGCTGGGCATGATGACCGGTGCCTGTAATCCCACGTACTGGAGAGGCTGAGGCAGGAGAATTGCTTGAACCCAGGAGGTGGAGGTTGCAGTGAGCTGAAACTGTGCCATTGCACTCCAGCCTGGGCAACAGAGCAAGAATCTGTCTCGGGGGAAAAAAAAAAAGAAAAAAATAACCAAAACCTTGAACTCATACTCAAGCTGCAAAGTATTTACTACCAAGCCTTTTGGCCACTCAGAAACCAAAAGAGTCCAGAAATACACCAAAGTACATGTAAGTTATTCACGAAGTGATGTGCAACCCAATAGCAATTGAACTTGACCCTGAGTAATGGAGCATCACTGAAGGAACTGAAGACGGGGAGTAGTATTTTTTTAAGGGAAATAGCTCCCACTATGATATAAAACAAGAGTTGGCAAACTTTATCTGTACAGGCCAAGATAGTAAATATTTTCCGCTTTGTGAGCCATCTGGTTGATTCTGCCAACATAGCATTAAAGCAGCTGTAGACCTCAAATAAATGGATGGACATAGCTGTATTTCAAGAATTCTAAAAAAATTAAAACCGGCTGCAGACTAGTTTTAGCCTGTACTGCAATTTGTCAATCCCTGGTATAGAAGATAATCGTGATTGGAGAGAGGTTCGGTTCAGGAACCAAGTTGAAGGGCTGGGCTGTACAATGGGGGGTGTGGCCTGTGATAGGAGGAGTTGGGAGAGAGAGGAAGGTTTAGAGAGGACATCTCTGGGAGGGGGTTAGCAGCAGGACCTGCTGATCTATTGGTTTTAGGACCTGAAGGAAAGGACAGTCTTAAAAATGGCTAAGAGGATGCTAATTTGAAAAACTACAGGACCTTGGCATCAATTTGGAGTCTTTTTTGATTGTGGTTACGCAGATAGGGGACTTGTAAGGAAACGTCTATGCCTGTTTTGTTCATGCTCTGCAAGGTTGGTTGAATGAATGAACTAATTATCCATCTGGGTGAAAACTGAGACAATATCCATGGCCAAGCACCTAGACAAATTTCAGGTGGAACTGAGACTTAAATGGAAAAAATAGAAAATGATAAGAAAATAAGGGTGAACCAGTCTTATGAAATATCAGGGGTTAGGAAGTCCTGTCTAAGCAATTTAAAACCTACAAATAGAAAAGATTACATAGTTTGACTACAAAAACATTGGAAATTTTTATATGGCAATACACAGGGAAAAAATGATGAGATGAGGAAAAACGTTTCCAATGTGACAAAAGTTAATATTACAGGTTGAATATTCTAATCCAAATGTTTGAAACCCAAAATGTCACAAAATCCAAAACCTTTTGAATGCCAACATGATGTTCAAAGGAAATCCTCTTTGGAGCATTTCAGATTTTGGATTTTCAAATTCAGGATGCCCAATTGTTATAATGCAAATATTCTGAAACTGGAAAAAAAATGCAAAATTCAAAACACTTCTAGTCCCAAGCCTTTCAATAGGGAGCTACTCCACCTGTATTACTCTATGAAGAACTCTTAGAAATATAAAAACAGACCAAATTATCTTTTGCCTCCTTTTTCTATAAGGAAATAATAGAGTAATTCACAGATGAAATATACATGTCAATAAGCAATAGAAAGGTATTTGGTGTAAATAAAAGAAACAATACTGTCATAAGATTTTTCATTTATCTGATTGTCTAAAATATAGATAGATAGATAGATAGATAGATAGACAGATAGATAGACAGACAGACATGGAGTCGCACTCTGCTGCCCACGCTAGAGTGTACAGGTGCAATCTCAACTCACTGCAACCTCCACCTCCCGGGTTCAAGAGATTCTCCTGCCTCAGTCTCCTGAGTAGCTGGAATTACAGGTGCCCTCAACCGTGCCAGCCTAATTTTTTCGTATTTTTAGTAGAGACGGGGTTTCACTACGTTGGCTAGGCTAGTCTCGAACTCCTGACCCCAAGTGATCCACCCACTTCACCTCCCAAAGTGTTGGGATTACAGGCATGAGCCACCATGCCTGGCCTAAAATTTAAATGACTAAATGATTGGCTAAAATTTAAATGACTGATAAAGCCTGTCACTGGCAAGAGCTTGGGCAAATAAGGCCTTGTATACTTGCAGAAATGTATAAAAAAGATCTTTCTGGAAGAAAGTTTGATAATATACATTATTACACACACACAGACACACAAACACACACACACACACACACACACACTTTGACCCACATACAGATACACATACACACACAGACACAGACACACACTTTGACCCAATAATCCCTTCTTGCATGGACTTATCCTAGATTAATGATTAATTGATTATCACAGTGAAAAATATTAACAGCAACTCAAGTGTCCATTAACAGGAGATTAGTTATTTGGGTACTGTTGACCCTTGCACCACACGGGTTTGTACTGTACAGCTCCACTGATGTGGATTTTCTTCTGTCTGTGTGGCCCCTAAGAGAGCAAAACCAACCCCTCCTCCTCTTCTTCCTCCTCAGCTTGCTCAACATGAAGACAGTGAGGATGAAGACCTTTGTGATGACCCATATCTACTTAATGAATAGTAAATATATTTTCTCTTCCTTATGATTTTTTAAATAACATTTTCTTTTCTCTAGCTTACTTTATTGTAAGAATACAGTATATAATACATATACAAAATATGTGTTGATCAATTATATTATTGGTAAGGCTTCTAGTCAATAGTAATCTACTAATAGTTAAGTTTTGGGGGAGTCAAATATTATACATAAATTTTTGACTGCATGGGAGTAGGCAATCCTAACTCTTGCATTGCTCAAGAGTCAATACGTTTAATAAACTATTGCAAAGTCATTAAGACAAGGAGCAACGTTAACAAGTATTTTTGAACACCGATTTCATTTATATGAAGGTTTCTGCACACAGATGCCTGAAGAGATGATTAGAAGGATATTTTCTCTGGCTTTTGAGGATTTAGGTGACTTTCATTTTGGTACCTTTTAGTTGTTTTCATTTTTATTTAGACAGTGAGCTTATTTGCACAGAAGTAAAATAGCCTATTTTCAAAGAAGAGGCTTGGCTTACGTGACATCCCATTGCTGCCCGGAAGAACGTCATGACGGGAGCAGAGATGGGGGCAGCTGCGGTGATCATGAAGCGAACCCTCCCGCCCAGGCTGGCCTGTTCAGTTGAAACAGAAGACGTATTAAAACCTATTCTCCATTGTGGAGTGGGTATAATAGCCTGTCCAGCATTGCTATGAGAATTAAACTGACATCAATTCTCATATTAATTTACAAAGCATTTAGAATGCAGTCTGGATTGTAGAAGAGCACTTAAAATGTTAGCTATTACTGTCATCACTATTCATAGCTGGGACCAGAAGCTAAATATTTCTCAAATACTTTGCATTATTCAGTCCCTCAATTTGCTTATAATCTCAACAGACCACCTAAGAAAGTAAGAGAGAATGCTAGAACCAAAATAAAATCTTTTTTTTTTTTTTTTTTTGAGATACAGTCTGGCCCTATTGCCTAGTCTGGAGTGCAGTGGTGCCATCTCGGCTCCCTGCAACCTCTGCCTCCTAGGTTCAAGCAATTCTCCTGCCTCAGCCTCCTATGTAGCTGGGATTAGAGGCATCCACCACCATGCCTGGCTTTTTTGTGTTTTAGTAGAGGCAGGTTTTCACCGTGTTGGCCATGCTGGTCATTTTCTTTTTTCTAGTTTGTTTTATTGTAAGAATATGATATATAATACATATACAAAATATGTATTGATCAATTATATTATTGGTGAGGCTTCTAGTCAATAACAGTCTACTAGTAGCTAAGTTTTTAGGCAGTCAAATATACATAAACTCCTGACCTCAGGTGATCTGCCCACCTCGGCCTCCCAAAGTGCTGGGATTACAGGTGTGAACCACCACACTCAGCCTGACTTTTTTTTTTTTTTTTTTTTAAATCAACTCCCTTTAGTAATAAAGTAGTACAAGAAAGATTTCAAAAGGCAGTGGACGCAAAGTCTGAAAGGCTCTCCAGTTAAAGTGACGCCCAAGCAGCAGTGGAAAAGCAAGGTCTGTGAGTCAGAAGGTAGCCCAGAGATTTGTCTGACTCCATCCAGGACCTGCCCAACCTACCTGGATCTTTTTAAAGATGAACTTGTCCCACAAACTGTCATGCCTGATGATACCCTTTTGAACTTCCTTGAATTTACTGGCAACAGCCAAATTCAGCAAGAACTTCTTCAACGGTGTCTTGGCTTCATTTTGTACCTGTAGGGTGATAGCTCCTTTTAGTTGGAAACCTATTGGAGATACTCACCAAGGCCATTAGTGAGTAAGAAACAGTATGTTCAAGCTTCATGAGGAAGTGGTCTCACACTCATGAACTCGATTGCTGAATATTGATGAGCCCAGAGAATCACGGCCATGCTCGGAAAGAAGTGAACTTAATGCAGAGCTCCAGTCCTCCCGCTTCCTGCCCCAATTTTTAGTCCTTGAAAAACAACTTGACAACTGAGGTAAAGAGGGACTGCCCACACAGTCACTTGGTGTGGGGGCGGGAGGGGGAAGGGGGTACTAGTTTAAAAAAAGAAAAACAGCTCAATGCGCACCACCTCTAGGGCTTTTGATTTAGCAGGTCAAAGTACAGCCTAGGAATCAGATTTGTTAAATCAAGTATCACGTCTTCCTCCACTCCCTCTGTGATGCTTCTATAACTGAACTCGGATAATTCCCACCCTTCCCAATATACAAGGTGCCTTGAGCCACACCATACAAAACCCAACAGACTTGCCTACTTTCCTACTAAAATGATTTCTTCTCTTTGGGCTTAATTCTGACACCATTTTTCCAGCTCACATGATTTCCTTGGTCTCCCTGACTCTGGCCTCACTGTTCCATTAATCAGACTTCTGCCAAAGGACAGCTTCCCCATATACAGCTGAAAGAGACCCCCTTATTTCCAAAATTCAGTCCTGAACACCATTATCTGGCTTTCAAGATCCCACACTACTGGAGTCAGATTCAAGGCAATTTAATACTTTTTTCTTGTTCAAAATTTGAAGAATATCTCTCCATCCATCTTCCATGTTTACACTACTATTTTTGGGCCTCCAGCCAAGCAGGGGTGATATTTTTTGTCTTCTAATGCAAATTGTGCTCTAGGACATAAGTTTCTTCTTATGCCTATAACATTATCATTGTGCCAATATGTCATTATCTCTCTCCACGATCCATGCTCAAATGCTTCCTGCATCATGTCATTCCTGAAACCTCCCTCAACTAAAAGAGATTTATCTTTCTTCAACATTCACAAGACTCACCTTCTCTCAACAAGTCACTGACAAAGAGCTAGTATTAGAGACCTGTGCTAATAAAGTCCTTCATTTAAAAAAGACATTCCAGAAGTGAACTGTGTATTAAGTATTCTACCATACAATAACAATCTCTGAAAAATAAAACAAAGACCAACAACATGAACAAAAACCATAACAACTCAATCTAATAATTGCGTAGTGTGAAAGGAAACTGTCAGAGTTGTTATCAATTCTGCTAGAACACTGCCTGCTCTGTCACTGGAGCCCTTTCAGCATCTGCTGAGGTGCTAAGAGTGAAAGGGAGTGTTAGAATCTTGGAGGTGGTTGGGGAGGAGGGGAGGGTTCCAAAGCATGTGAAGAATGGTCATGCATTATTTTCTCAGGGATCCCACCCTGAGAATCATCAGACACTATATTGCCTAGGTTCAAATAGTTTCAATGGCTCCTTGAAGCAATCAGACAATCTAAGAATTGAGTGAGAAATATACAAAACAAGGTTGAGACATCTTGTGCCAGGAACCAAGGAAGCTATCAGACGCTACAGGGGTATTATCAAAAGGACACACTAGCAACTTGATGAGGGTTCCCAACTGCCAAGATGAGGCAATTAGAACATCAAGAATGACTGACACTTTGGGAGGCCGAGGCAGGTGGATCACTTGAGGTCAGGAGTTCGAAACCAGCCTGGCCAACATGGTGAACACCTTTCTTTACTAAAAAAATATAAAAAAATTAGCCAGGTGTCATGGTGCACAACTATAGTCCCGGTTCTCAGGAGGCTGAGGCAAGAGGTCACCTGAATCCAGGAGGTGGAGGTTTCAGTGAGCCAAGATCGTGCCATTGCACTCCAGCCTGGGTGACAAAGTGGGACTCCGTCTCAAAAAAAAAAAAAAAAAAAAAGAATGACTGAAATTTAAAAGACAAAGCTGAAAATTATGAAGTCCTAAAAATACAAAGGGAAAATCTCATTGGCTACTTTTGATGATTGCTGAGGCACAAATCCATTCTTCTGAGGACTGATAAATAAAGAGAAATAAGGAAATATTCATCAGGTTTTA
Organism: Cebus imitator; assembly: GCF_001604975.1. Lineage (NCBI taxonomy): Eukaryota > Metazoa > Chordata > Mammalia > Primates > Cebidae > Cebus > Cebus imitator. The sequence goes on along the minus strand of NW_016107815.1, from coordinate 745,422 downwards.
TGAAAGAATCTCGGGTAATGAATGCAAGAGGAATGGCAGAATTACAGAAATCACCATTCTGGTGAAAAACAGAGCAGTGTTGGTCATCAAGGACAGCTAAAACAACTGTGAAAGCTTGACTCTGCTCTACCCTTATTAGATGTGACTCTGGGCAGGTTATTTAACCTCTGAGGCTCATTTTCCTCATCATAAGTTAGAAATAATAGGTGTAAGTATGATTTATTATGCTTTTATGCAGATTCAATGAGAGAATGCACCTGAATTATGTATCATGGGGCCTGGCACCTTAGCAGAGGAACAACTGCCCAAGACGTCTGCTTAACCCTGAGGGGCTCACCAAGTCTCTGAGTCAAGCTCTTTCTCCAGATCAGGTCCAAGTCATCTTATCCAAAGAAAAGGGGATTGTAATTTTTACTTTTAATTTTTAATTTTAATTTTTATTTGTTTATATTTTGAGATGGAGTCTTGCTCTGTTGCCCAGGCTGGAGTGCAGTGGTATGATCTTGGCTCACTGCAACCTCCACCTTCCGGGTTCAAGCAATTCTCATGCCTCAGCCTCCTTAGTTGGGATCACAGGAGCCCACCATCACGCCCAGGTAATTTTTGTATTTTTAGAAGAGACAGGGTTTCACGATGTTGGCCAGGCTGGTCTTGAACTCCTGACCTCAGGCAATCCACTGGCCTTTACCTCCCAAAGTGCTGGGATTACAGGTGTGAGCCACCACACCCACAGGGATTGTATTTAAAATGGCTTTTCACAGCTGGGCCTGTAAACATGGTTTTACTTAGATACTTGTAGAGGGTGGAGGTAGAGGTGCAATACACCTCATAGTAGTATAGAGTTCCTTCACGCAGGCCCACGTCACAGACAGTCCCTCCAGCTGAAAGTTAGTACCTTATCGTAGATCCTGTTAAGGAGTCGAGGCACTGTGGGAAACACTGTGGGCTTCAAAATCTTCATGTCTTCAGGCAGCAACCGAATATCCCCTTGGAAGAATCCAACTCTGGCTCCACAGGAGTAAAAAACAGTCTGAAAACAAATCCAAATTGTAGAGCTCAGAGGCAAATGACCCCTTCAGTGGGGACCTGTCTTGGAAGGAATTCAGGAAGTGGGCTGAGGCTCACAGATACTTTTCTTATACAGCAACCCCCTCCCGATTCAGGACTCTGAGCCTTTCCCCATTTATTTATTTATGTTGCAGTGACATGACAGATAAGACAGATATTGAGACCGTGTGGTCTCCTGGGCTCCACCACAGGTCTGTGTGACAGTCCAAGATAATCATCCTTTGTAAGACACCATTCATTATGTGGCACTAAGAAAGCACTACCAATTAAAGCAGACCCTGCCTTCAATTGTAAGACCAGCCCAATTTCATAAATTATGTTACAATATTTTTTAAGGTTTCTTAGGATCCATTTTTTATGAATCAGATATCATCACTTTAGCCCAAAGAACTGAATCTTACATTTTGACATTGTAGGCATCAACCATGAGCTGGTTGCAGAGGCATCTGAGGGTAGCGGGGAGCAGACAGAGGACTTTCCAATCATACTACCTGTGTTTTTGAAAGGCTGACACTGCTCTCTGTTCTCAAATCAGCCTCAAAATAGCTTGAAAAGCCTGGAGTCCGCTCACAGAAGGGCAGACCTCCTCCGGTGCGCACCATGCTGACCACACCACCTTAGACACTCAGGTGTGGTGTAAAAACCCCCACGGGGGACATCTCACACGTTATGTGGATCAAACGCTCGTTCCCTGATCCTCTGTGGGGAGCTTCCTTTTCTCTAATCCTAGATCTTTTCAAAAATTTTAACCAAAATAAAATTTAAAAAGAAGACAATGTCTCGTGTCAGCTCACAATTAAGGGCAGATAGTAAACCCCTAACTGTGATGTCACTGGACTCACACACCCCCATGAAGGAAGGAGTAAGTACAGTCCTCCCCGGACACATGCAGATTCAGCAGAGGAAAGCTCTGCAGGAAGTGAGGAGTCATGCCACGACTGAGGCTCCCATGAGCCAACTCCTTGCCTGTGCCTCTCACATCAGAGAAAGGACAATAGGTGCTGTGTAGCTGCCTTTGGAATTAACATGTGATAGCAAGTCAGGACCCCATTGCAACATACCTGCTAGGAACATAGATCACTTACCTGTACAATTCTCTCAAACATATGAGCCAGGGGGAGGTAGGATATGGTCACATCGTCGGTAGTGACCTCTAAAGCATGCTATGTAGATCAGGGAAGCAAGAGGAGGCAACATTGCATTAACGCCAAGTTTCATTTCCAATGGAGATTTCAAAACTACCTCCTCCCAGAACTACCACAGACAGTTGTACAGGTGGTACACTGTGTATATCTGAGATGCCTTGAACTGCATATAGTGTAGAAATTTGCAGTGATCCTAAAAGACCAAGGCTTGAAAATGTACAGTCCTCTAGACAAAGAACACATTGGTGTTTGTCCACACTCAGGCCTTTAACCCGTGTGTGTGTGTGTGTGTGTGTGTGTGTGTGTGTGTCTGCCTGTTCTAACTTCAAAAATAAAAATCTTATGACAGATTCACATTTTAATGAGAGCCTCTTTTTCAACTGACCACTGACCTCCACACATTTGAGAAAGGCAGCAGCATTTGAAACGATATTTTGATGGGTTATCATAGCTCCTTTGGGGTCACCTGCAGGAAATAAGAGGTGGTGAGAAAGATACTCCATGTAGTTAATAGGTAGCCTTTGGCCTTGAAAGAAACTTGATTCAACTGGTTCTATTCCAGAAGGCCAAGAGTATTTCCTGTCACTGCATCTTTTCGATGGTATATGCCTCTGTTTAGGAATAATTAATGCCCCCTGAGATCCTACTGCATTGTTGGTCTTCTGCTACTATACAGGCTACAGCCGTGATTTCAGACAGACGCACAGTTGCAAAGAAAAATTCAAGTTAACCCTCCCTCTCCCTCTGCCCCACACCTTGTGCTGCTTTTATGTTTGGAATTCCAGATCTACCAATATTATCTGGTAATATGGTTATAAACCTTATAAACTGGGCATACTACGATGAATACAACTGTAGACCATGATGGACCACACTAAAAAGTATTAAGTATTCTAACAGATGGGTGGGTGTAGGGTGGGGTTGAAACCCTCTATGGGGAACCATCACTGAGTTATCTCAATTGAGTGAAACTATTCCAGTGGTGTCAAATCAAGAGAGTGGTGGGTTGGATCGGGGGGAAAGTTGACTTTCTGATGTCATCTTTAAGACCTCTGAAATCTATTGAATGTAAACACTTTTCAGTGTAGTAAATGAAGTTTATTTACTCATGTTTATGTTTTTTCCATTTGGGAATTCACACTTTGAAGCCTTAGACTGTGACTCCCTAAGGATAGGGTTCTTTGGAGGAAATATTTACCAGCCTACCCGTGGTTGAGAATTCGAGCCATATTCTTGTCTGACAAGGGATCTAAGGTTCAGCTTCATGGGCACTGACCTGTGGTCCCACTGGTGAAGCAGATGATGCTCAGGTCTTCTGGGCTAGGAGGCTGGAAGAGGAAGCACAAGGGCTTATTCTACCATGAACTTTGAGAGTTGACCGACAAGGCTCAAATGCAGGCAGAAGAAAACTTACCACAGGTTTCCTGAAGTTCTCTTTGCCTAGGTTCTATATGAACAGAAAATCAAGAAAGAAAGACATTCGTTGAGATGGGCATACTATGATAAATGCGGCCCTCTCCCTCCCTTTCCCGTGAGAACATCTCTATGGAAATATGAGCAAAATTCCAACCTGGATCAGGACCAGAAGCCAACATTCAGGAACAATGGAAGCCCCAGGGAAGAGCATACAATTTTTCTAGAAAATCATCTACCTACAGAGGGCAGATGTGTGTTCAAACTTCCCATCGTACTCAAAAGTTACAGTCATCTAGGATAGGACCATAACAAATTTTTTTTTGAATGAAATGAATAGCTAACATTTCAGAGCTTATTGCATACCCATCACCGTCCTGATAATTTTACATAAATGAATTAATCTCTTTACAAGACCTTTGTGAGGTAGGGATTATTTTATCACATCTTTATGGACTGGAGAAAGGGAGAAGAAGAGATTTCCCTAGGTTGCCTAACTAACAGATGTGGAGCTGGCATGTGAACCCAGGCGGTCTGGCTCTAGGCGCCACATCCTTTAACTATTACTAAACTCCTATTAACACATTCTCCACTTAGAAGTCTGTGCAGCTGGCCACAGAACTTTGTCCTCTTCTGGCATGAGTTTCAAAGTTTTCTTGTGGAAATTATTCTCAGAGCTTCACAACATGAGTCCAATTTACTCCTCAGGTGCCACCCCTGGAGAATAAGAGCGCTATCATCTTGTGAAGATATCTTGCAAGTTGTCCTTGGTGTTGGACCAGCATTGGAGCTGGAAGCTAAATTTCAGACCCATACCTCAGCATCAAACAGGGATAAGATCTCAGTTCCACTCTTCTCCCCTCTTTGCTTCAGGTCATCATCAAAGGGGTCCATAAGGATGACCACCTTCAGGCCTGGGGTTAAGCCTTTCTCTACATTCTCTATCAGGACGGATGCCTTTTGGGGTGTGTCACAGATCACCGTGGAGATATCAGCTGAAAGCCAAAACAGAACCAGAGGTCATTCTCCTGCTCTGCTAAGTACCTGGTTGCCTTGCAAGGAGGAAGAGGTTTTAAAAATTTTCAAAGCTAACGGCAAAGGAGATTACACCTGCAAATCAGATTTATAATGTACAACCTGAAACATTCCACTGATGATAAATAAACTGAAACAGAAGCATGTAATTTTCTTGCATGCTGCCAGCATATTTTACAGTTTCTAGAGGAGCCACAAAATTCCTTCTGTTTAAGAAATCGTTCAGACAACCTAAACAGGTTATTGAGGTGTGGTTCTATCAACTTGTTTTATTTTGAGGAAGACAGTAGGGAATAGAAGAAAAAGGTGGGAGCAAATAAGATGTTTAGCTAACAAGTATTTTATAATTCTGAATTTCAGTATTTGCTTTTATACATATTTACATAAAGTTTCAAATGATGTTTACTGTGTAAAAGGACCTACTCACTTAATCTACTAGTCCCATGACAGAAAGTAACATGTTAGGTATGTGAAAGGGCTGTTACTTGCCCATCAAATTTGGACTTGTTTCTCTAACAATGACAATTGTTTTCTGCAGACTCGTCATGGACATTGGTGCATGCTGATTAACTCTACTGACTGGATTTACAAAGGTAGGAAATTAAATCTGTAGCTTTACTGTGATTTAATCAATTAAGCTCACACTATGGGCTTTTATCCAGCGTGTTCAAACTAGAAAGACATGAACATTTTCTGACCACAGCATTTCAAATTTGCTTAAACAAAAAGAAAAAAAAAAAAAAACAGAAATTGAAGAAATACTCAGCATTGAGAAAGAATCAAGTTTTAATGTAATAGCAAAGTTTTACCCTTGTTGACAATATGTATGATGGCTTCTGCTCCCAAGGTGTCATACAGAGGTACGGCTACCATGGAGTATGTGTAACAAGCCAATTCGGAGATGATCCACTGTATAGATAGAAGTTTAAGTAAGGACCGGAGGGCACATTGAAGAGTATTAGTTCAGTCATTCAGCCAACAAATACTCTCTGGCTTTTTGTCTTGTTTTGTATTTTTTTTGAGACAGTGCCTCACTCTGCCCCCCCAGGCTGGAGTGCAGTGGTGTGATCATAGCTTACGGCAGCTTTAACCTTCCAGGATCAAATGATCCTCCCACTTCAGCGTCCCAAGTAGCTGGAACTATAGGTACATGTCACTACGCCCAGCTAATTTTTGTATTTTTTGTAGAGACGGATATTTCACCATGTTTCCCAGTCTGGTATAAAACTCCTAGGCTCAACTGATCTGCCTGCCTGGGCCTCCCCAAGTGCTGGGATTACTTATTTGTTGACTTTTATGTAAAAAAAAAAAAAAAATCATTGTGGAGCCATAGAAACAGTTGCCAATACTTCTATAAAGTACATTTAAATAAGGGAGATTTGCTACACTGCCATGTGTGTTCCTATGCAACAATTCTGCATGTTCTTCACATATACCCCAAAACCTAAAATGCAATAAAATAAATAAATGGGAAAAATAAAAAAATAAAAAAATAAAAAAAAAATTAAAAAAAAAAAGAAAAAAAAAGAAAAAAAAATAAATAAATAAGGGAGATAAGTTAGTCACAGAGACAACTGCAATACAGAGGTAGACCAGAATACAAAGGCAGAGTGTGATAAGTTCCATCCCTAAGGGGTATGGAGGACACTAAGGGCCTTGGGGTGGCAGAGATCACTCTCAAGGGTGAGGCAAAGGCTATTTGGGACTGCTTGTGGGAAAGTAATGAGAACTGGGCAGAGCTTTAGAGGACTAGCAGGATTTGGTTATGGGGGTAGAGGTAGATTTAAAGAAGGAAGTGAATGAACAAAGAATAGTGATATGGTTTGGCTGTGTCTCCATCCAAATCTCATCTTGAATTGCAGTTCCCATAATCCCCACATGTTGTGGGAGGTACCTGGTGGGAGGTAATTGAATCATGGGGGTGGTTACCTTCATACTGTTCGATATGGTTTGGGTATGTACCCATTCAAATCTCAACTTGAAGTGTATCTCCCAGAATTCCCACGTGTTGTGGGAGGGACCCAGGGGAGGTAATTGAATCATGGGAACTGTCTTTCCCATGCGATTCTCGTGATAGTGAATAAGTCTCACGAGGTTTGATGGGTTTATTGGGATTTCCACTTTTTCTTCTTCCTCATTTCTCTTGTTACTGTGCCATAAGAAGTGCCTTTTGCCTCCTGTCATGATTCTGAAGCCTCCCCAGCCACGTGGAACTGTAAGTCCAATTAAACCTCTTTTTCTTCCCAGTCTTGGGTATGACTTTATCAACAGCATAAAAACAGACTAATACACTGTTCTCATGACAGTGAGTGAGTTCTCTTGAGATCTGATTTTATAAGGGGCTTTCCACCCACTTTGCTCTTGTTCTTTTCTTTACTGCCGCCATATGAAAAATGACATGTTTACTTTCCCTTCTGCCATGATTGTAAGTTTCTTGAGGCCTCCCCAGCCTGGTGGAACTGTGAGTCAATTAAATCCCTTTTCTTTGTAAATCACCCAGTCTCAGGTATTTCTTCACAGCAGTGTGATAATGAACTAATACAGATAGCATGACATTGTTGTGTATAAACACATCAGCAAGCTTGAAGACTACAGGAAATAAAACTGGAAAGGGAAGTAGGAATCTGTTAGTGATGAACCTTAAATGTCAGTTGGGTGTTATGGACTCAATCCTGTCTCCGTCTGCCCTCCTCTGGCCCCACCCAAATTCATGTTGAAACCCTCACCCCCAATGTGACAATATGTGAGATAGGGCTTTGGAGAAGTAATTACGGTTAAACAAAGTCATAAGGGCGGGATCCTAATCCCTTCCTTCAATGAAGAAGAAGGGCCACGAGGGATACACGTGCACAGAGAAAAGGCCACGTGAAGCCAAAACAAAAAGGTGGCTGTCTACAAGTCAAGGAGAGAGACCTCAGGAGAAGCTAAACCTGCTGACACCCTGATGTTGGACTCCCAGACTCCGGAACTGTGAGAAAATAAATTTCTGTTGTTTAAGCCACATGGTCTGTGTATTAGATTATGGCAGTAATAGCAGACTAACATACAGTTGATCCTTGAACACATGGGTTTGAACTATGAGGGTCTGCTTGTGGATTATTTTCAATAAAAGTTCCATCTAGGGTTCCTGCCTCCTTTTCCACCTCCTCTACCTCTTTCACCTCTGCCAGGTCTGAGACAGCAAGACCAACCTCTCCTTGTCCTCCTCCTCAACCTACTCAAGGTAAAATGACTTGGATGAAGGCCTTTATAATGATCCATTTCCACTTAATGAATAGTACATACATTTTCTCTTATTGTTTTCTTGATGGCATTTTCATTTCTCTAGCCTACTGTATTGTAAGAATGCAGTATATAATACATATAACATAAAAAGTACTTTAGTTAACTGTCAATATTGTCAGCAAGGAAGGCTATCAGTAGTTGAGTTTGAGGGAGTTAAGCTTTATGTGGATCTTTTTACTGAATAGGCATTCGTGGTCCTAACCCCCATGTTGTTCAAGGGTTAACTGTATCAGATTTGGTGTTAAGTTCCTAAATTAGAGTCAAGGAAAACTTTTTTTTCTATTGTGGCTGAGTGTGACAAGAATGGAGTATGTAGATTCACCTAAAAATATAGGTGAATATTTTTGTATTTGTATTAGCATTAGAACTGAGACTTGCAATTTGTGAACTTGCGGTAAGATCCACATGTAACTTAACTCCCGCAAAATTAAACTACTAACGCCTTCTGTTGACTGGAAGCTTTGCTGATAACACAGACAGTTGATTGACACATATTTTGTCTGTTATATGTATCACATACTGCATTTCTAGTGAGCATATGAAGCATAAAAAGACTTCCTCTGGAGATAATGGGCCTGATGACTTAACTGAAACTTGGACATAAGCTTGATTCTATCATCTTGCTGTTTAAAATCTGCTTCCAACTCACTGTGGAAACATGGCTATAGCCAGACTCCATAGCGATGAGTGGCTGAATTTACTAGTTCAGGTACAAATTGCAAGTTTCAGTTCTAATACTAATACATCCTTTCCACGATATGTTCAACATCTCATTTGGTGGTTCCCTCCTAGCTTCGTTATTTTCCTTGTGTATCAATCAGACTGACTTCAAATGACGCACGATAGACTGAGAAACAAGAGAAGTCCAAACACCTAGGTGAGAGTGCTAGACACTTCATCAGAAATAAGGTAGGTTCTGAGTTGGAACTCTTACAAGTAGAATAAGCATTAGAAAATTTTAAAAATAGCTTTGGCGAGGCATTAACAAGTGTCAGAATGCTGGACTGGGAATAGCAGTTGAAGTTTTTAAGCTTAACCCTGACTCATTTCCTTTAGTTAGCTTCATCATAGTTACCTCTGGCCTATTCTGAGCAAAGATGCCAACAAATTGGTCCGGTGATGGTTTATATCCTTTATGCAAGAGATAGGAACCCAGGTACTCCGCTCTATCAGACACCTACGAAAAAGAGAGATGGGGTGAGAGAGAGAGAGAGACAGAGAGGAGAGAAGACCCAAAACTGACCAATATAATATCCTGTAGTTTAGAATACTACATTAGAAAGAATCTGTCTAAAACTGGACTCAACTTACCTGTTTGTAGGATAGCCATCTGTAGGGCTGGTTTGGTTTTCTGTATCCCAAGCAGGGCCCATTGTCTAAAAACATAATATTAAAAGAAAATCAACTCCAGTTGCAAATTCTCTGGACCAGAGAAGCTAAAAGGAGATTAAGAAGGGGCAAGACACAAAGGATAAATCGAATAAGGATCTGGGTTTCTCTTATATGTCCAGGAAATTCAAAGCCAGAAAGCACTCAGTTCTCAAAGATGAAGAGTCTTATAAACTATACTTGAAACATTTAGGAAGCTATACAAAACGAGACTGGTTCAGTGTTGAATATGTGACCTCCATGGTGATTTAGACATTCAGAGAAAGCTATCCATATGGGGCTAGCCCACAAAATGTGACCAAGTAAACACAAACAGCCTGTACTGAAAAATCTTGGATTGAACAATAAAAAGCATGCTCATAAAAATATAAAAAATCAAAATATGAATCATCAATCTCATCACCCAAATACCATGACTACATTGATATATTATTCTATGACTCTTTTGCATAGTTTTGCAGTTATAGTCATTCCCCATGTTTGGAATGAATATAATACTTTGATACCTTGCTGCTTCTCCCAATGTGATGTATTTTCATGTCATTATTTCTTCTCTGTAGTGGTTTCAATGGCCAGTTGATGGGGGTTCTATTATAGTTGACTTTATTTCATCATGGGTATTTAGATTGTTTTCAAGTCTGACACCTTAAATTATGCTAAGTATTTTCCAATTGGTCATTTTAAATTTAGAACATTTCCTTGGAATAGAGACCCTAAAATGTAATAAGGGAAGGAAATGGGGTCCCAGAACAGTTATGCTTTTGATACATAGCACCACACTGCTTACTTGAGCAGATGTGACAATTCACTTTTCTCCTGCTATATCAAGTTTTATCACACTCTCATAGACCACTAAATAGAGTCTTTAAAAATTACCTTCAGGTTTGATAGATTTGAAAAGTTATTACTGTAGTCTAAGTTTCTTTAACAGCTAGTAAAATGGGACTTTTTTCCTTGTTAGGTTTTATTTACTCTCATGACTAATTTGTTCATGTACTTTGCCCATTTGTATAAGAGTATCATCTAAGATATTAAGGCTTGTAAAAAACACGGAAACACACACACAGGTGCACACACACACATTTGACAACAGAAGAATTAAACTTCTGAACATCTAAACTACTGAGCCTTACTTAAAATAAGTTTGGGAACGTGAATTCACAAGAGTAAATGGTCATCTCAGCTTTTAAAGCCAAGCCAAGGAAGTAGTGGCATTAGGCTGAAGAACACATTAAGGGGCTGAGAAGCCCTCACGTCTAAGCCGGAAGGAGGCTGTTTTAAGTAGACAAGTAGAAGGGAAGGAAAATTGATAGAGAGGATCTAGCCAAATTGCTAAGAGGAATTCAGGTCTTGCCAAAGGGAAGTATTCAGAGAGTTACTAGGAATTCAGAGGCAGGTAAGTGAACTTCTAGACTACATGGTGGAGGAAAAAGGAAGGAAAGCAGAGAAGAGATAGCCACTCAGATTAAAGAGATATAAAAATGAATGAGGAGGCTGTGTACAGGAAACATTAGTTCTTTTGCTTCCAATTGAAACAGCTGCATGAATGCCTAAGCAGTAACATTTCAGACTAACTTTCCCTGAAGCATGGCTTTGTCAGATAGTGGAAGCCACCTGCTCCCCCACGGTGTGTGCCTTGGGTGGCCTACCAGTGAAATCACTTATACAAACATTAATCACTAATGATAGCTACCATTTATTGAATGCTTACACCATGCCAGGCACATTAACTCGTCTTCCCAGCTATTATCATTTGCATTGTACTAAGAATTGTGAAGGACTGAGACAGCTTGGTCAAGCTCACTCAGCAAGTGGTAGAGCTGATGAATGTCTGATAAAGTATACTGGGGGCCGGGCACAGTGGCTCACGCTTATGACTCCCGAACTTTGGGAGGCAGAGGTTGGCAGATCACTTGAGTGCAGGAGTTCAACACTAGCCTGGCCAACACGGAGAAACTCCATCTCTACAAAAACTATAAAAATTGGCCATAGGTGGTAGCATGAGGCTGTAGTCCCAGCTACTTGGGGAACTGAGGTGGGAGGATGGCTTAAGCCCAGGAGGTGAAGGTTGCAGGGAGCTTAGATCATGCCACTGCACTCCAATCTGGACAAAAGAGTGAGAACCTGTCTGAAAAAAAGAAAAAGACAGAAAAAGAAAGAAAAAGAAGGAAAGAGAAAGAAAAAAATTATACTGCATCAACTGTTGATCGACAAAAATGCTAGCAGAGGCTGGTGTCCAAGGAACAAGTCAAATAATTGGCCCAAAGGGGCAGCAACTCAAGTTTCATTAAACTCTGTGACCTGATCAGCTTTCAGCCTGTTAGCAAAACGCCTGCTCAGGCAACAGCCTAGCCTTTCATTAATTCAGTCATCTCAGACCTGTTCTGTTCTAAGCTGTGGCCAGCTTCAAAAAGCCCATCCATTAACAACTTCTTGGCAAAGTTACCACTCTATACTAAGCAGAATTCCAACTCTGGTGTACAGAATCCCTTGGAAGCTTTGCTAAAAATGCAAAGCTTCCTGAGGAGTTTTAGGATCCATTATCTGGAAATTTAATTCAGTGCAATAAGGTGGAGCCAGAAGACATAGTTTTAAACAATAGCCCCAAGTGAGTCTCAAGATAAACAAACTACTAGCTAAACACAATGTATTCAACCCCAGGACCTGAAGTGTCATTTTTGTTTCTTTTTCCTTTTCTTTTTTTTTTTTTTTTTTTTTGATTTGGGAGTTTTGCTCTTGTTGCTCTGGCTGGCGTGCAGTGGCACGATCTCGACTCACTGCAACCTCCACCTCTGGGATTCAAGCAATTCTCCTGCCTCAGCCTTCCACGTAGCTGGGATTATAGGCACCCACCACCATGCCCTGCTGTAATTAAGCAGCCACACCAGATTTCTCACGCCTGCTTCCGTGAGAAGCCATTTTAACAGTATCGCTTTAGGATTTAGTATTGAAAAAAACCCTAAATTATGTAACTCATGTGCCACGTATCGCATGCTAAATGGCTTGTTTTAGTGACAATAACAACACATGCTCAATAAAGAAAACGTCTAAAAACAGAAAACCACTAGGGTTGGGCATAGGGGCTCACTCCTGTAATCCCAGTGCTTTGGGAGGCTGGAGTCAGGGAGGGGGGTATCTCTTGAAGCCAGTTTGACACTAGCCTAGGCAACATAGTAAGACCTTGTCTCTACAAAAAATTAAAAAATTAGCCAGGTATGGACTACATGCCTGTAGTTCTAGCTACTTGGGAAGCTGATGTGGGAGGATTGCTGGAGCCCAAGAGTTTGAGGTTGTAGTGAGCTGTATTCCATCACACCACTACACTCCAGCCTGGGTGACAGAGCAAGATCCTGTCTCTCAAAAAAAAAAAAAGAAAAAAACCCCAAAGGAAATTATACTGTATTAGACATATACTATCTTGAATTGCCAGAGGAGTAAAGAAACTGATGTTTGGTTTGTTTTTATTTGTTATTTGCCTGAAGTCTATAAGTAAATGCTGACTTGGAGCCAGATATACTAAGTACAGGCCCCGGTGGAGTCTTCAGATAGACATTTTCTTTACAACAAATCTTTCATTGTCTGGAGGAATAACTACTTCTATAAAATATTTAAGAACTAACCTAAAATAGAGCAATCTAGTCAAACAGACACACTTAGATTTCCCTGTCAGCTCTGACATTTTCTTGTTCTGTGACCTTGGTAACGGTCTTGAAGTTCTGAGTCTATGTCCTCATCTTTAAAAATGGCAGTGATAGTAACAAATCTCTACAGTTTAGGGAAGATTAAGTAATACAGGTGCAGTGGCTATGCATAGTTAACACTTGACAGGAGTTGGCTATTAATATCAGCTTAGCCTTAGTTAACATGCAGAAGAGAAGGGAGGGATGAAATTTACATGGCCAGAATGTCACCCAAAAGACCAAAGGCACAGAAAAAGCTATAAACCAGTTGCTTTTTAAAGTAAACGTGTGTGTGCCAGCCATTATGTTCAATGATATAAGATATAAATATTAAGGCTTGATGTGTTCCAAATGAACGTGGCAAAGCCCATTTGGTGGTGTTTCTAAAAAGGTCCAAAGAAGTGGTAACATGGGCCAGTAGGATGGTATCAGAGTCAAGGTAAGACATCAGGAGTCCTGGACTGCTGGTCCTGGCTCGGATTGTCTATCTGTAAATGCAGGGAATTACATTAATGAAAGGCATGTTTCTAAACAAACTGACTACATACTAGTGAGTTACCCAAGATACTGTGTTGCATTATTATCTCGACCCTTTAACAGCAATTTTGGCAGGGACGTTCTTCTTGTGTTGAGAAACAGATTCAGAGAGGCAAAGTGGCTTGCATAAGGTTATGAAGCTGAAAATGGAAGAACCAGATTTCAAACCTGGTGTCTGACACTGGTTCCAACATCCATCCTGATACTGTGTTCTAATGTCTCCTCTATTTTGCATGCTGTGATTCTACTTGAATCGCTGCTTCTAAATAGCTGGAGTTTTAGGGGTGAGGCAGAGAAGGAGAGATGTGCAACAGACCCCACCTTGTCTTCTTCAGGCAAGGACAGACCATTAGGCTTACCAGACACAGCGAGTCCTCTTTGGAAAACCTCATACATAGTCTTGGCATCTGAGAAGTAGTAACGTATTAGGTCATTGTTCTCCTGGGAAGCACCCTTCCGCGCTCCTCCCTAAGACACAAGACAAAGTTTAGGCCAAGTACAAGTCTCCCTGCACTCTTTCCAAAACCTTTATGAGTTGAATTAAAGAGAGCATAAATGCTGATTTTGAGGTCACAGGAACGTTCTCTTTGCTATTCAGTTGATTTTTAGAAATCCCCAAATCATAGTATGTTCACATCGTAGACATTTTAGAAAATAGAAAAGTTGCAGGGTGTGGTGGCTCAAGCCTGTAATCCCAACACTTTGGGAGGACGAGGCAGGTGGATCACTTGAGGCCAGGAGTTCGAGACCAGCCTGACCAACAAGGTGAAACCCTGTCTCTACTAAAAATACAAAAATTAGCCGGGCATGGTAGCAAGCACCTGTAGTCCCAGCTACTTGGGAGGCTGAGACAGGGGAATTGTTCGAACCCAGGAGGTGGAGTTTGCAGTGAACCGAGATCAGATCACTCTACTCCAGCCTAAAAAAAAAAAAAAAAAAAGAGCATAATAAAGTCATAAAGTCGATCTGCAATCCCACCCAGAGATTGCCCCTGTTATGTTTTTGGTAACCCTCCTGGCATCCATTTGTGTCTGTATATGGAGGAGAGATGATATGGATAGTTTTATATCTTTTTTTGTCATATCAAGTTTAAACTTCTACTGATTGCATACTATGTGTTCTAGGTACTCTGTAAATACTGTAGATGTGAGTTAAGACAAAATAGCTGCCCTTCAGCACCTCACACACCAGGGTTGTTGGGGTATGAGGAGGTAATAAGGAAAAAATGCAAATATAATACCATGATGTACATGCTATAATGAATTTAGAGGAAATGGATTGGTGGTGGAGGAAATGAAGCAACCAGTTCTGTATTAAGCAGAAAGATTGCAGAGAAGAAATGATATTTCAATACAGACTTCAAAGACAGGTAGGGATTTGTCAAAAATATATGATTTGGGCAGGGTAAAGGAGAAAAAAGAAAATTCCAGAGTGGAGAACAGCCTGAGTAAAGGCATGGAGGTAAAAAAATGCAGCGCAGCGTTGGGTGAGCAGCTAGAAGACAGGGTATTCAAGGAAAGGTAATAGCTAGGAATCCATCTAGAAATGTCAGCTGGAACTATAGGATCAGGCTCTGGGCTGGATCCTGGAGCTACAGTAGGCGCTCCAGGTATGGTCCAATGGTCCAACCCTCATGAAAGTTCATCTAGAGAAGAACAGGAAACAATTAAATAAGCATTCAAGAATGTAAATTGCTTTCCAAAATGAGAGCTATAAAAGTACAGGGAAACACACGAGGCTGTAACAGGAGATCTGACTTAGTCTAGGACATCAGGGAAAATTTCCATGGGCTATCACATTAAGATAAAAAATAGCAAAAATAAAGTTACTTGTCTAGAAGACAGGGTCTTGTTGTCTGTTTATGTGTCTGGTACAAGGAAGCAGGAAGAATCCAAGATGTTCCAGATTCGTCACTTTGGCAATTGGGTAAGAAGAGATACATTTAACTGAAATAGAATAGGAAAGGAGGTGTGTATGTGTGTGTGTGTGTGTGTATGCGTGTGTGTGTGTGTGTGTGTGTGTGTGAAGGGAAAAAATATGCATAAAGAGAGAGACCTGGAGAGCTTAAGTTACTTAGCATCACTGAAGTCAGAATAGAAAATCGGATTTCAGTATCACAGATTTAGGCACATTTTCAAGTCATAAAAGTGGAGCTTTCTTCTTAGCTGTGAAGACTTAGATAAGGGTTTGGCAGACTGTAATCTAAAGGCTGAATCTGGCCTACCACCTGCCTTTATAAGTAAAGTTTTATCAGAACACAGTCACACTCATGTGTTTATATGTTGTCTGGTACTGTATTCATTCTATAACAGCAGCATTGAGTCGCTGCCAAAGAGCTCATGTGGTCTGCAAATTCCATACCATTGACTGCCTGGTCTTTAAAATACCATATGTTTGCCAACCTCTGCTTCAGCGGAATCAAGAGACGCTGAGAATAAAACCCTAGAATGAGGAGAGGAAAGAACCCAAGTGACAAAGGAAGAATGTCTTGAAATTAGGAAGAAATCTTATTGAAACATATTATGAAAGTCAAAAGGAGGAGTTTCAAGGAGGAAGTCTCAAGTCGATTGAGAGGAAAGCTGAAAGAGAAGTCATTGATTTTAGAAGTTAGGTTATGAGTGATTCAGAGCACTTTGGAGGAGATGGCGGCAGTACAAGCTCAGATCAATGGTAAAAGGTTGAATTTCAGAGAAGGAAATCAGTAAGCAAACTATTCTCAAAGAACTCTGGTGGGAAATGAAAGGAGTAAGTGGAGACAGTGGAATGAAGCAGGGCAGGAAGACGTCAGTGAAGACATACATGGAGCATGCAGATGTACTAACAGGTGGGAGAGGAGCTGAGAGTAGAGGTAGCTTGGAGTAAGATTTCTTCTATCCTGGAGAAAGAAGACTGTAAAAAGAACAGAAGAAGTTAGCCTTGTGAAGGAGCAGGAATCCTTTTTTTCTCAGAAGAGGGTAGAAGATGAAAATAGATGAAGACATTCATGGGAGCAGAAGGCGGGAGAAATGAAGAGAACATCTTTGGAGTTTTCAGTTTGCTCACAGATACAGGAAGCTGGGGAATTTGAAGAAAGCCAGGAGAGTGAGCCCAGTTCAATTTTTATAGTTTTAAGAAAAATAAATTTAAATAAAAGCTAGAATTTAACTAGAGGAAATGACTTAATCGTTCTCAGTCACTGGGTATCTTGATGAAAATGTTCTCCTGTCCCCAATGTACTGACACTATTATTTAGATCATGGGTTGTCAAAATATTTCGGTAAAGAGCTAGATAGCACACACTTCAGGCTTTGTTCCACAAGCCTAAACTGGAACAAAGCCTAAAGTGTGTGCTATCTGGTTTTTGGTTTTAACTCATCCCTTAAAAAAAGTAAAAACCATTCTTAACTTGCAGTTGCATAAAGAAAGAATTTGGGGCTGGGTGCAGTGGCTCATGTCTGTAATCCCAGCACTTTGGAAGGCTGAGGCAGGTGGATCATGAGGTCAGGAGTTCGAGATCAGCCTGATCCAACATGGTGAAACCCCATCTCTACCGAAATACAAAAATTAGCCAGGCATGGTGGCAGACTCTTGTAATCCCAGCTAATTAGAAGGCTGAGGGAGGAGAATCGCTTGAAACTGGAAGGCGGAGTTTGCAGTGAGCTGAGATTGCACCACTGCACTCCAGCCTAGGCAACAAGAGTGAAACTCTGTCTCAAAAAAAAAAAAAAAAGATGGATTTTGTTTGTGGCTATAGTTTGCCAACTCCAATCTAGATTACTGACATTATACAACCTTCCTTACTACAAAAGAAAAATGTGCCAACAATAGAAATTTAAATTTGTGTATTGCCTATTAATTTGTAACATGAAAGCTTTACTTTCCCATGCCACACCCAATCCCCTTCATGAGTTATCCCTAGGTTTAAAATTACAGTTTGAGTTTGATGAAGGTTTGCAAACTGAAAGGATGACTGATAAATTACCTTAATTCCCACAGACTGTTTGTTCAGGTCGAAAAGAGGTAAGACAGGTTGAGGTCTGCTGATCAGCCACAGGAAAATGGCAGCTCCAAATGTCAGGATGCAGACCAACGCCGTGGTCGGGAGTGGGGAAAACAAAAAATTAAAGATAAAAAGCATCTTTGTGAATAGCAGCAGGAAATTCAGACCTATTAAAAAAAAACAGGGGCAAGAAAATTTAGAGGAAATGGTTATATTTTTATACTCAATAGCTCTATATTTACAGAAGGACACACACACACACACACACACACACACACACACACACACGCCCTCAACCCCTCAAATAGAGTTGTACCTCTCTAGTAGCAGATTTTTTCCCACTGTTTACTTAGCACTGTTGAAAATAATAGAACACAGTCTCCACCCCCGCTACTTGACTGTCCTCACACAAAGCAGAAAGGATCAAAGGAAGCAAGTTAATCATTTCCCAGGCAATTTTGAGAAATGACTGCCCTTTTAACGTTGGTGCACAAAGCCTAAGAGAAGGCGGCCTGCTAGATACAACATAAGCTGGTGGTCAGAGAGTACCTCCTCTGCCTGGGCAGACCGAGGGTCAGGAAGGACTCTTCTAGCTGGATTTCCCCCATCTAAACCAAACAGAAGAGCTCTGTCGAGGTGAAGCCACAGGTTTTAGAAATTAAATATTTTGTATGAAGGATATTTCCTGCTGGCTAGATATGTCTTGCTCATTAGTTTACTCTTTGGAGCATTGCAAGGGTCTCGGACATCAACAGCAGTACAGCTTGCTGTGCGCAACATCCTCTCCCCCAGGGATCCCAGAGGAATCATTTTACTGTGAGGCAAACATTAGTCAGTTACAGAGAAACTGTGCTGGGGAATGGGTGGCAAGTGGTAAGCATGGAAGAGTTAGGTCAAGAAGAGATCTCAAGAAATTAAAAGCAACAAAGGCTTCCCCCAACCCAGCCTTTCTTATAGTTTTCAGCCAAGTTCAACTTCAAACTACTCTAATCGGAGAGACTAAATTTAAGGTGGGTCCTAGGAACATACCCTGGCTGAAATCATCTTTTCCTGGAAAGCTTCTGCCTCACAGCTTTCAAACTAAATTACGAGAATACAATAGCAGCAAACACATGAGCACTTACTGTATGCCAGGCACAGGGCTGTGCTTTTTGCATAGTTTGTTTAATTGAGGTCAAGCAATACTATAAAGTAGTATTTCACAGAAGAGGAAATGGATGCGTTGGGATAAAGTGACTCATCCAAATTCATCTGTCATGCCCTATTGCTGCTTCTCTATGAAAATCTACGAAACAACAATTCAACTTTTCTTATAGGTTCTAGTCACAGAATTCAAGGGGATTGAATTTGTCTAGCACCTTACAGGTGACAGCAAATGAAGTTCAGAATTTGCGTTCTTCAAAGTTTACTGCAATGCCTGATGAAACAATATCTCAGAGATGAGGCCACACATGCCCACTCCAAATGAAAAGATCAAATCAAGCCCAGTTAAAAGTTGGATCAGATCAAGATCACAGTTGCCCTTAGAGCTTTGGACAGCTGCCATTAGCTGCCACCTGCAACCTTCTTCAACGAGGGAAACACACTTCACTCTAGTGCCAGAAAGGCCACAAGGTGCAGAAATTTTGTGTGGGGGCAGGAACAGTCACCAGAAATCCTGGGCCACTCTTTTTACCTTTCTGCCCCTCGATTAGTTATTACCTGACTTTGGTAGTCCCTTTCCATTTTAGGAGAGAAAACGAAACTTCCAGAAACTGGGATCATAGTTCCCAACTTTTTGGTTCTTTCCATATTGCATTCAGGGGGAGAAAAAGAAGTCAGAACCAAAATAAAATCAAGGTCCCATGGGTGCTAGGTTACATAATAACAAACGTGCTATTGTGACCACCTGGCAGGATTCTGAGAGCTGGGATTTTTGGAATTCAGCCTTACCTGGACTTGTATGAAGAGGTGGCACTCCAGGATGCAGAAGATTCAAAAACTAGCCATAAAGCCCAGGTAGAGGAGGAGGAGCTGCCTCAGGGAAGATTGTGAAACTGAAAAGGCAGGTGGCAGTGCCAAAGGGGAGGAGAAGCCTGTGCCTGTTTCGTGCCCATCCAGTGCCCATCCAACCCACCACCAACCACTCCCTGGAGGCTGGGACATTGTGACAAGACTGGTCATATATGTATATATATATATATATATATATATATGTATACACACATACACACACATACATGGTCTGGAACTCCTGACCTCATGATCCACCTGCCTTGGCCTCCCAAAGTGCTGGGATTACAGACATGAGAGACATGAGCCACTGTACCCAGCCCCAAATTAATCTTTTTTTATTCAACTATAAAATTAATACATATATATGTTAATTTTTTAACAATTTTATATATATATATTATATATTTAATTATTATTATTATTTTTTTGAGACAGGGGCTTACTGTTTCCCAGACTGGAGTGCAGTGGGACAAGTCTGGCTCACTGCAGCCTCAACCTCCTGGGCTCAAGTGATCCTTTCACCTCAGCTTCCTGAGTAACTGGGACCACAGGTGCGTGCCACCATGCGTAGTTAATTCTTTAATTTTTTGTGAAGACACAGCCTCACCATGATGCCCAGGCTAGTTTCAAACTCCTGGGCTCAAGTGGTCCTCCCACTGTGGCCTCCCAAAGTGCTGGGATTACAGGCATGAGCTACCATGACCACCCCAGACTGGTGATATTTTATCTGGGCTTTTTACCTCTGCCTCAGTCCCACCCATAAATTAAGAGATCCTTACCTACACCCTCCTATTCAACTATGGGAAAAAAATGGCTGCACTAAGGATTTTTGCCCTCTTCTTCCAGATGGCACATTTATATTTAATAGGAAACTTTGCAAACAATGTCTTCCACTTAGGGTCCAAAAATGGAATTTCTCTTCAGTTGTAGTGATATGGCAGGAAGGACAGTGAATAACCTGACTGGTAACACATGAGAGAAAAAGGACAGATAATCTGTGACAGTCTCAAGGGAGCACCTGCTGCTGATCTCAGGTGATTGTTACCACATAGTAACAATACTGTGGGCCACAGATTGTCAGAATTCTGCCCCCTCCTTAGATAACCCAGAAGACTGCATTTTTGTGAAACTTCAACTTTAACACCAGTTTTTAAGGGTTTGGCATGGGATAAACAAGAACACATCTCCTAGTTGAATGTGGATCACGGTCTGTTAATGTTTGAGTACTCCTTTGAGACAGACTTCAGTCAGATTACCCACAAATGAAATGAGACTGACCACTTCATTACGAAGAAGGGGTTTGCAATATTTTCTTCCATTCTGTAGGTTGTCTTTTTACTATCTTGACAGGCATTTTATTTTATTTTTTTTTACAATTAACAATTTTTTTATAGAGATGGGGTCTCACTATGTCACCACCCTTTTGTCACGTGTCCTGTGCGTCTCAAACTACAGTTCTGGTTGAGTCACTCTACGGAACCCCCTGCAAGCAGTGGGTGTGATTAACATTTCCTTTTCCTTTTAACATCACTCCCGGTTGGGGTAGGGAGAAGTACAATAGTAGTAAAGAAAAGAGGAAAGAGAGCTGCCACGCTGCGTCTGGGATTTCCTGTTTCGAGTAATATACAAATGACGGAGCAAGCCACATTACACATCAGGATGGCCCATGTCAAAAACCTTACTTTTGATGCGGTGATGGTGACATGCCTTGGCCTCAGACCCCAGGATGCCCATTTCTTCAGCATCCTTGTCCTTGATCCACACCACGGCCCTCCCCTCCCCTCCCCTGTGGATGAATGACTGTAGCCGCAGTCACTCATCTCCTGGCTTCTAACATGTTTTATTCCCAACATATCTGAAGGATGCCTTCTGCCTTCACGTCTCTGTACATGGTTCTTGGACAAGTCTTGGTGTCCAAGTTATGATCGCCCCATGTTCAGCTTTGGATTGTTTCCCTTTGTGGATTTGGGGTGGCATGTCTTCATTTAGTCTCATTTTCTTTGGATAAATGTCCTAAATGGCTCCTTCTACTCTAATATTTAAATTTTTAATCAACTATGTGCCATCTGGAAGAAGTGGGCAAAATCCTTAGTGCAACCATTTTTTTTCCCATAGTCAAACAGGAGAGTGCCAGTACGGATCTCTTAATTTGTGGGTGGGATTGCTATGAATCTTTCATACTATCCCTATGGGCTAAAAGTCATTTTCTTTCAATAGTCTCTATCTTTTAAAAGATTGTATTTTTCCTGTGTACATCTTATTCAAACCTTACCCGAAGTCTGTTTCCACCTCAAAGCCTCTGTATTTGCTCTTCTCTTTGCCTGGAGCATTTCTCCAGATCTGGAATGGTTGTATATCGTGCTCAGGTCAAGCCTCACCTCAAATGTCACTTCCTCGGAGGCTCAGTTTCTAATCACTTTATTTAATAATGTCTTTTCCTTTCCAATCAGTGTCATGGACTTTGTGTTCTCTTCTTCATGTTCACTGTTCATTGCAAAATAATCCCAGCTCCTTATTATTCATTGTCCCAACTGAGCTGATGCTGTCTTTGGAACAGGGATTTAAATTTTGTTTACTACTGTGCCTCTCATGCCTGTACCATGCCTGGCACATAATTAACTTTCAACAAGTGGTTGTGAGCAAACGAACCATTTTCGAGGTCATAATTGTTTATTCCATGTACTCTCAGTTAACTCGTTTTCCCTGCAGTATAAAGTACTAACACCCCACCTCAAACTCCCAAATCTTAGATCGTAAGAAGTCATTCAGGCCAATCTGGAGAGGATTGTTCCCTAATCAATACTTTTTTAAGGTATTGGATAGGGATGGTGGTGACACAGGTGTATTTCTGACACACATTAAGGACCATTCAAGATCCCTTTACTCCTCCAGGCTTAGAAGAGTTGGAATGAAATTATCTACATTGGTTAAGTATGCAGAAAGTACAGCTAAGAAATAAACCATACTAGGCTAGGAGTGCCTGTAATCCTAGCACTTTGGGGGGCAGAGGTTGGGAGATCACTTGAACTCAAGAGTCTCAACTACTTGGGGGACTGAGGTTGGAGATGGCTTGAGCCCAGGAGATGAAGGTTGCAGTGAGCTTAGATTGTGCCACTGCACTCCAGCCTGGACAACAAAGCCAGACCCTGTCAAAAAAGAAAGAAGGAAGGAAGGGAGAAAGGAAGAAAGAAAGAAAGAAGGAAAGGAAGAAAGAAAGAAAGAAGGAAAGAAAGAAAGAAAGATCAATCTGTTACCTTGGGTTTCTGGAAATCTAAGGACAATAAAGGAAATTATCTTTGCTTTTAGGCCTGGAGAACTATTTTTGTGTGTGTGTACAATGATAAGATATAAATTGTAATTACAAGCTTTAAAAAAATCTGCCTTCATTAATTTGTATTTAATTGATTTCTGTGTTCTCTTGCATGTATGGACTCATTCTATGGTGATAGAAAGCTAATTAAAAAGGAAACCAGCATCTTCAAGTTCTTACACCCAATTAGTTAACACATTTCTTCCATACTGGGAATTTCCTACTCTCTCCTAGAGACTGTGTCAAAAGTCTTTACAACTTTGTAATGATTCCAAAGCGTGTTATTTAGGAGGCTGTATATGAAAGTTTTGCTTTTTAAGCTGGGCTTTCCATTTCTAACTTAGCTTCAAAGTCATTTTTCCTACATTCCCGCGACCCTCAACTTAGGAGAACTCTCTCTGAGTCCCTGACTACATAGTCAGTATTTGTAGACAAACCCGCAAGTAATAACAAAAGGTTAACACAACATTACAAACCATTAGTATCATAAGCATACCCGGAAAAATCTGATAACCTTTTCCTTTCTATGCTTTGAATGTGAATCAGATGCGTGTTCTGTTGCAAGGTCCTTCACCAAATTTCCTCACAGCCCTGGGATGAAGCATTTTTCAAAAATGTTTCCTTAAACTAGTTTACTTTTCTGTATCACAAGTAGTTTTCTTCTGCTAGGGAAATGACAGATGACGTGATTTGAGACAATGATTCTGTTTCACAAAACTCAGTCACAGAAAAGCATCATATGGAAAAGGCCCAGTAGATTGTCCCCAAGGGAACTTATTCTCAGCTACCCAAGCTATTTAAAATGATTCAACAATCCAATGGGTCAACATTCAGATCTAATATAAAAATCTGCGGTCATATCTCCCACCTAAAAAAAAAAAAAAACCAACAAAATTTAAAAAATGAACTGAGAGGAGAAACTCTAAAAACCCTCTAAGGAAATAAGAGGCAATTAGTACTTTTCAATTTTATAATTACTGAGATAATTCAGAGGTGGCCATTTACCAAACTTGGTACATAGAAAGTTAATAGTTTTCCTATATTTTATACAAATAACTAATTTAGAAGTCATGAAAAAGATATTATTCACAATAGTATATATAAGAATAAATGCGTAAAATCTATATTTTAAAAGTTCAGATCTGAACCACATAAGAAGGCTAGAAAAATGTAAAGACATGCCTGAAATCAAGGGTCCTAGCTCCTTGAATGTATCTATACATTTAATGCAACCTTAATAAAGACTTTCTTAAAAACTAAAATGCTAATTCTAAAGTTCATCCTGAAAAATAAAACTTAACAAAGAATCAAACAATTCTGAAAACTCATAAGAATTGGGTAGGTGGCAGAAAAGTAATCATTACCAAATTTAAATACTTACTGTAGAGCTATAGGAGTTTTCTCCGGGTGAGGTGCTCACACCTGTAATCCCAGTACTTTGGGAGACAGAGGCAGGTGAATCACTTGAGATCAGGAGTTCAAGACCAACCTGGCCAACATGGTGAAACCTCATCTCTACTAAAAATACAAAAAGTAGCCAGGCATGGTGGCATGTGCCTATAATCTCAGCTACTCAGAAGGCTGAGGCAGGGGAACTGCTCAAACCCAGGAGGCGGAGGTTGCAGTGGGTGGAGATCAGGCCACTGCACTCCAGCCTGGGCAACAGAGGCAGACTCTGTCTCAAAAAGAAAAAAAAAGAGCTATAGGAGTTTTCTATTGGTCATGAATAGACAAATCTATTTTACAAAGTCATCCTGAGACACACCCAGTAGATGCTATTATCAGGTACTAAATTGCATTTCAAATCAAAATAGATTGTTTTTTTACTTACAATAAATGTGCTGAGACAACTGGCTAGCCATTCAGAGAGAATACCTTAAGCTGACTACTCTCTCACTCCTACAACAAAAATAAGTTGAAGACAGGTCAAAGACTTAAGTATAAAGCAATGAAAACCATAAGAAGAAGAGTTGGGGTGAAAAAGTATGAAGAAATTTTCTTATAATTTGGCATGGGGAAGGCTCAAGACAGACCTAACACCTAAAATCTATAAATAGAAATGTTGTCAAGTTTGATTATATAAAGACACAAATTTCCCCTGCAGAAAAGATACCAGAGACAAAGACAAAAGCTAAATTGGGAAAAGTATCAAACCCCTCAGACAGGCTGAGAGCTAATTTCTTTAATAAGGAACCCAGACGTCAACGAAAAACAAAATACAATCCAGTAAAACAAAGGCAGAGAGCATGTCCTAAAGTCCACAGCAAAACAAACAAGTTACTTAAAATTAGGGAAAGGCATTCAGCTTTGCTTCTAGTTCTTAAGAATGCAAATTTAAATGACACGTCCTTTCCCTGTGCATCAGATTCCAGTGATGAAACGTTCATTGTGGAAATGTACATTTGGTGCTGTCTCTTAGAGAAGTCCCCATTGCCCTCTACCACAGCATAAAATGTGTGGCCTTTTACCTAGTAATGTGGCTATCAACTTATCTTGTAGAAAGACATTGGCTCAATAAACTGCATCACAAATGACATGTAAAGTACAGGGTAAGAATGTTGGCTCAGAATACTTGGGCTTAAGCTCTGCTTGGTCATTTTCTTTGCGACCTGGGGCAAATAATTTAATTCTCTGTGTTTTCTCGTTTATAAAATCACAATAATGGTATCTCCCTTCTAAAGCTATCACCACGATTGAAAGAGTTAATGGATGTATAAAGTGCTCAGAACCATGCCCGTCACATAGGGTTATGAATTAACTATTATATTTATCATCATTAAAGCCATAGAACTGTTTCTAATCCAAAAGTCTAGGAAAGCCTTCCTTGATAGGAGAACAATGAAACAAATTACAGTAATTTCACACAATGGAATTCTAGGCAGGTATTTTTAAAAAGAAAGTTGATTTGTAGGTACCGACACGAAAAGAGCTCATGATGTACCGCCAGAGAGAAAGAAAACAGTATTTGGACAGCGTGTACATTATCTTCTCAGTTGCAACGAATTATCTATGCATTTATGTTTCTGAAAAGATCACCCTCATAGAAAAAGAGGGATGGAAGTTGGGTGCAGTGGCTCACGCCTATAATCTCAGTACTTTGGAAGGCCGAAGTAGGTGTACTGCTTGAGCCCAGGAGTTCGAGATGAGTCTGGGGAACACGGTGAGGCCCTGACGCTACAAAAAATACAAAACTTAGCCTGCTGTGGTGGTGCTTGCCTGTAGTTCCAGCTACTTGAGAGCTTGAGGTGGGTGGATCACTTGAGGTCTAGGCTGCGGTGAGCTATAATTGCCCTACTGCACCCCAGCCAGGGCAACAGAGCAAGACCCTGTCTCAAAAACAAAACATAAAACAAGAAGAAGACAGATGGAAGAGGAGACATCATGACTGGATTCCTTGAAAGTCTTGGCTACTCCTTCATTCATCCAAAAGCTACTGAAGGGCTTGGCTATAAATGTGGTGTTTTTCCAGGTGCTGTGGATGTAGCAGGAGAAAGCTTGCTCTCATGAGACTGTATTATACTGGGGAGTTTTACAACAAGCCTGAGCAATAACTAGATTATAAGGTATTATGGAACAATAAAAACCACAACAACAAGAGCAGGGAAAGAGAATTGGGGGTACAGCAGGGGGATTTTTTTTTTTTTTTTTTGGAGACAGAGTCAGGCTGTGTTGCCCAGGCTGGAGTGCAGTGGCACCATTTCGGCTCACTGCAACCTCCACCTCAAATCCCGACCCCGGGACAACTTTTGTCAGTAACAACCCCAAAGGGCATCCCAGGCCTGCTGCTGACCAAGTGAATTATGAGAGTAAGAGGAAGCAGTATCAGAAGTCTACTGCATCTGATAAGGGGGTCTGTAGAAAGATAGGCCGGACAAAGTGCTCGGACCCTGTCACCTGTGCCAGGGTGAGGCGAGGCTGGGAAAGAGGCCTTCCTGCCGTGGTTCTCTGCAGACTCAGCCCTTGCACTGCTGTCCCAACCAGGGGTCAACAGGTTCAGAGTACAGACCATGAGCTTTATTGCCAATGGTATCATTTCCAGGGACAAACCTTCAAGGCAACGCCCCTCCAGGTATCACAGCAACAGTTCCTTACTACGTGTGTAGCCCTGGGGCAGTTACTTAAAGCCACTGAGCATCAGTTCCCACCACTGCATACAGAAGCAGCAGGTGAAAAGTGCTACTTAAATGGGACGCTGTGTGTAGAACTGCTGGTATGCTGTCAGGCGCATGGGAAGTCCTCAATCAAGTCTAGTTCCCTTTTCCTCAGTTTTCACATCCCTGCCAATATCAGATGTTCTCTTATGAGACATCCCAAAAGAGAAGAGGTAATCACGGTCTTGTATGATTACTGCCCCTCCACTTCTGGGCAAAGGTCTTAACAAGCCGTCGTTTTTCTTTTTCTTTCTTTCTTCTTTTTTTTCTTTTTTTTCAAGATGGAGTTTCACTCTTGTTGCCCAGGCTGGAGTGCAGTGGCACAATCTCAGCTCACTGTAACCTCTGCCTCCCAGGTTCAAGTGATTCTCATGCCTCAGCCTCCCCAGTAGTTGGGATTACAGGTGGCCATCACCATGCCCAGCAAATTTCTATATTTTTAGCAGAGATGGAGTTTCACCATGTTGGCCAGACTGGTTTCAGTCTCCTGACCTCAGGTGATCTGCCTGCCTCAGCCTCCCCAAGTGCTGGGATTACCGGCGTGAGCCAGTGCTCTTGGCCAACAAGTCCTCATTTCTATTTAAACAGAGTGCTTCTAGTTGTAGGAGCCATGGCCTGTCTCCGACCTTGCTGTCCCCCAGCCCCCACATCCTCAACTTCAGCCACTCACAATCTCACAACTCTTAGAATAGAATGACCCATGAAGACTGGGAAATCTACCAGCTCCCCTAAAGAAAGCTGATATATTATAGCCTGACCATAGCAGTGCATGGGCTGTTTGACCTTCCAAACACCAAATCTCATATATTTATTCAAACAATGAGTTGAGAACCTAGAAAGTGTCAGGGCCCTGCGCCAGGGGGAAGATCTGGTGAGAGAGTTCCTTTCTGACCTCAGGTTGTGCGGACATATAGGGGAGAAACAGACCCAGATATATTTTAGCAGAACGTGATAACCAGTAATGGCTGGACTCACGGCTGCTGGGGTTGCCTCACTCTTGCCAGGTGCTGCCAGGCACAAGAGTCAGTTCTGGCTGCACTCCACCTGAGGGTCCACTCATCTGCTGAGGGGAGACGGACAGGAGCAGACACTGTATTCCTGGTTTCTAAGAAGTTGGCAAATCCCATAGGCCAGGTGTGCTGGCTCATACCTGTAATCCCAACACTTTGGGAGGCCCAGGCAGGCGGATCACTTGAGGTCAGGAGTTCTAGACCAGACCACCTTGGCCAACATGGTGAAACTCTGTCTCTACTAAAAATATAAAAATCAGTTGGGCGGGGTGGTGCATTCCTGTAATCCCAGCTACTTGGGAGGCTGAGGCAGGAGAATCACTTGAACCAGGGAGGCAAAGGTTGCAGTGGGTCCCGATCTCGCCACTGCACTTCAGCCTGGGAGCCTGGGTGACAGAGCAAGCCTCCTTCTCAAAAAAAAAAAATGAAAAAAAAAGAGTACCTACTATTTGCGGGATCTTCCCTCTTTCCATTAATTCCTCTCTCCTTCCTCCACCTCCAGCCTCCTTGCTGTATCTGTGGTCTCACTGTATGTGGGACGCTTAGATATGTAATGATACACTGATATTGTTGTTGGTGTCTTTGCCTTCAAGAAATTATAATATAGCCTGGGAGAGACTATTTTAGGCCAGGACCTAGCCAAATGCTTGGCTGAAACATTCTATTTGGTCTGGATTAAAAGGTGTTTTTTTGTGTGTGTTTTTTGAGACAGAGTTTTGCTCCATCACCTAGGCTGGAGTGTGGTGGTACGATCTCGGCTCACTGCAACCTCCACCTCCCAGGTTCAAGCAATTCACCTGCCTGAGCCTCCTGAGTAGCTGGGACTACAGGCCTGTCCCGCCACGTGGGCTAATTTTTGTATTTTTAGTAGAGATGGGGTTTCACCATGTTGGCCAGAGGGTCTTGATCTCTTGACTTCATGGTCTGCATGCCTGGGCCTCCCAAAGTGCTGGGATTACAGGTGTGAGCCACCAAGCCTGGCCATGTGTTTTTTTTAAAAAATAATTAAATTTGAATGAATTTATCTGGGGTTTGCCTACTCTGAATTTTTCTAAATTAGCATCTTATCATACACCATCTACTTTACTTCCCTATATTACCTGCCTGTCCGATAAGCATTTGCACTTATACTTCTTGTTTTATTTAGGTTTTTGTTCCTTTTATTATGCCAAATACACAAGAGATGCCTACAAAATTTACACCATGTCTCTTTCAAGACATGTCCTGTGTGTACCTCGAATACTGATCAATCGGAGGGGACCACCACAGAGTAACTCCATATCAGAATATGGAGGGAGAAATAAACAAAACCAATTACTCCGGCTGTGTGTGGTGGTTCACACCTGTAATCCCAGCACTTTGGGAGGTGGAGGCCAGTGGATCACAAGGTCGAGAGATCAAAACCATCCTGGCCAACATGGTGAAACCCCATCTCTATTAAAAATATAAAAAAGTAGCTGGGCATGGTGGCACCTGCCTGTAGTTCCAGCTGCTCGGGAGGCTGAGGCAGGAGAATCACTTGAACCTAGGAGGCGGAGGTTGCAGTGAGCTGAGATCACGCCATTACACTCCAGCCTGAGTGACAGAGTGAGACTCCGTATTAAAAAAAAAATAAAAAAACAAAAAAGCAAAACCCGATTACTCCCTTTTTTTTTAAAGTCAATTTTTAATTTTTGTTTGTTTGTTGTTTTTGAGACAAAGTCTCACTCTGTTGCCCAGGCTGGAGTGCAGTGGCACGATGTCAGCTCACTGCAACCTCTGCCTCCCAGGTTCAAGCAATTCTCCTGTCTCAGCCTCCTGAGTTCCTGGGATTACAGGCATGCACCACCACACCTGGCTAATTTTTGTATTTTTAGTAGAGACAGGGTACCACATTGGCCAGGATTGTCTCTAATTTCTGACTTCAGGTGATCCACCTGCCTTGGCCTCCCAGAGTGCTGAGATTACAGGCGTGAGCCACTACGGCCGGGCTTAATGTCATTTTTTAAGATCTTGCCTCTGATATAGAATACCAATCCCCTGCACATTGAAGCTGTAGATTCAATTCTACCTTTCAGACCACCAAAAAAATGGTCGATATCTTAGTAGGCACCAAGCCCCAGCAGTAGAGTCCCATTCTAGTACTTACTCCCTGAGGGTCTTTGAAGTTCACCTTAGGACCTTCAGAGAGGGGGCACTGGGAAGGAAGTACTTAGGAATTAAGCAGCACCTGAGGCTTGACCAGTGCCCTACCCCCTAAAATATATCCAGCTTCATTCACCCATCTCTCACAACCTATCAGTTTCATTCATCAGTCTTGTCCAATATAAAAATTGAGGGCAAACCCCCAGCCCACCTCAGGGGAGCTCAGACCCCTAAAAAGAGGTCTCTGTTGTGGTTCACCTCCCCCAAGAGAGGTGGGAGAAGGAAATTGTGGCCCATTCATGCCCCATATCCCTCCTTCCTATTGCCCCTCCTGAGGCGGGGTCTGAAGGCAAACCGGAGACCAGCAGGGAGAGAGCATGGTGTGCCCATGGAACACAGCCAGCCCTCGATTCTAAATCACTTCACAGAGGTCGGGGGTCAGGATGCCCCCAAGACCCCGTTGCTGAATAACACCCCCGGATGGTTCCCTTACCCTGTGAGGGGGCCGCATCTCTCAGTGCTTCTAGAGAACGGGGGCTTCCTGGCTCCGAGTTCTTCCTGGCACACCACTCCCTGCCCTTCTTCCCTCACTCCCGGTTCCTCCAGAGACAGGGTGGCTTTGGAGCATCCATGCAGGCAGAAGGGTGGTCCAGAGCGTCCCCAGTTCTGCCCCGCTCTGAGCTGTCCCGAGTCAGGCCATGTCAGGCTTTCTAACGTGCTCGGGGACTTCACTTCCTGGTTTGCTTTTTTTTTTTTCACAACTGAAAGTGGAAGTGTTCTGAGCAGAAGGGGAGAAGCCGCCAAAGCTACCCGGCTCAGTGTCAAAGCCTTTTACCCCAGCCCCTAAGGGCCGATCCCAACGCCAGCTTCATCCACACAATTCGCCCCATCCTCCTGTGGCCAACAACCTTTCAACTAAGACGAAAAAAAACCAAACTGAAATGACTTGAGGGGCCTCCCAGATCAGCAGCATCACAGAGTCAGAGGCGACGCTGTTCCCTGCTGGACTGATTTGGAGGACAGGCATGTCTGGTTAGAGGGCACCTCAGCCGTCAGATCCACCCAAAGACCTTCTACCCCTCTCTCCAGCCCCCAGAGCTGCCTGTCTCAGTCCCTGAAGCAGTTCTGACAAAGCCAAGAACATAAACAAGCCAGACAGGAATGGCAGGACAGTAAGCCGATGGATTGGCACGATTCCTTTCCCTCTGACACATTCACTCTTCAAAACTTAACTTAAAAATTGATTCTGCCACCTTGGTAACCCCCAGTGTTACCAGGACCTATGTTAGTCTCATTTGATCCGCCTAAGGCTGTGGCCACAGAGGGGCCCTGGAGCTGCCATTCTCAGATTAGGAAGCAGACATAAATTTTCCCACCGCTTTCCCACCTCACAGATGCCTCAGAATTAAGTGGCACTTTCCCCAGCCTCTATCCCCCACCGAAGCTCACAGGAAGTTTAGCCTGAGCCTGGCTCCTTCCTGGAGCTAGATTAGGGCTTGTTCTTTCTACAGAGCAGGTCTTAAAAGCCTTCAGCTAAGGAAGCCAGGGTGAGCCATGCCACAATCTCAGAGAACACAAGAGCTGAGCCCTTGGCCAAGGGGGAGCTGCCTTAGGAGAGGGGGGAAAGATGGACTGGAAGATGAAGGGGAGTCTGCAGTGTTCCATCCTCTGGCTCATCTCACGGCTGAATGAGCACTTGGCTTTTGCTTAGTTTCAGGAACTCAGCTCCCCAAAAGGCAACTTCCTCCAGAGGAGAGCAGAGGATGGCAGAGGGGGTGTCGCATCTCAGTCATGCTCACGTCCCTGGGCCCTTCACTGGGCACTGTTTACCTTCAGGGCTCAGGGCCAGGAGAAGATGAGGCTTTATTTTTTTTTAACTGGTCTCTTCCAATAAAAATGCTCAAGTTCAGGAAGCTTGGGTCATTCTAAAGGCCCATCAGAGTTGTACTCCTATCAACCCTCTGTGCACATGAGTGACACCCTCAGGATTTCAGGGGGTAACTGGAAGTTGTGGCAACCCATAAGAATTCTGCATTGTTGAGCAGGCTGTGGAAACTGACTGATCAAGACTCAGATTCTAGCCACACCACCTCCGAGCTATGTAGCTTAGGCCATGCTGTTTGATAGCCCGGAGACGCACTATGCATCTGTGAAATGGGAATGACACCCAGCTGCCTCAGAGGATGAGCTACACCCCGAAGTAGCAAACATCATCTACCCAGAACAGCCCCCAGCACCTAACTGAGTATCTGCTGATTCCCTTCCCCTTCTCTCTTCCAAATGGAACTCTCTGCCCTCAGCAGCTGATGGGTGGTCCTTCTAACTACACCGAGACAGAGATTTCTTAATGGAAGATGAAGGAGACTCACATCCTGGCTTTGTGTGCTTTAGTACACTTAGTGAAATCGGCGTTCCCTTCCAATTCCATCCCCAGCTCATATGTCTCCACTCCCTTTCCAACTGATTTTTTTTTTCTTTGCCTCCCACACAAGTCAGCTGAGATTATTACTCAACTAAATGTAGTTTCATCTTCTAAAAGAGTCTTAGGCTGAGCATAACACATCTCACCTTCTTTCCCCATACTGCCCCATCCCCACTATCTCACAGATACATTCAATATAGAGCAGGTAATATTATCACAGCTTACCTTGGAAGAAAGCTCTTACTTCCTGGGTCCAGGAAGTGCTCCCCTCGCAGCTGGCTGTATTAGTTCAGCAGCATTCAGGCACTTCTACTCTTTCTGCAACTCCTGGGACTGGGACACACCTGAAGTTACTTGCGTACTATCCTGAGAGTGGCCAACACGTTCCCCTGGAACCTTTGAACCTGTCGCAATAGAAGTTCAAAGGTAGAAGTTACCTGTTCAAACACTCGTAGTAACCTCTGACAGTAAGAAATGCAGTGTTCGACAAAAGATTAAAACAAGAGATTGTTATGCAATGGGCTTAAGAGGAAAAAAAAATAGCCTTCAGCTCAGAAAGCGAATGCTTAACAAGAGAAACCTTTGATAAAGCTCTACCTTAGGGGAAGGGGAAGGGGCAGACAGGGCTTTGCATCTTCTGTTGGGACACAATCCTTGAGATTGTGATAAGAAGAGAAAGGTCTAGATCACTAGAGGAAAAAGGGCTCCCTGGGGTCAGAGTGAGAGAAAAATGAGAAGCCACTTCAACTGGCTCAAGCTATAACCTCAAGATTCAGGCTAAGCAGAGGCGTGTGTTTGGACATCAGCTGTCTTCTAGAAGGGACCATTGTCCCCTTCAGAATTAGAACGTCTTCAAGAGAACCAAATAAGCCAAATCAGCCTACAGTGTAGAGTCTAGGCTGAGAGACAAGTCTAGGAGGGTTGTATTTACGTCAGAATCCTGAACACAGTCTGCAGTGCACACAGTCTAGCAAGGCATTCGAACAAGAAGCATTGCTACTGCATCACAGCTTGG
>NW_016107815.1:690859-710972 GCF_001604975.1 Cebus imitator | reverse complement strand
TTTTTTAAGACAGTCTCACTCTGTTGCACAGGCTGGAGTGCAGTGGTTTGATCTCAGCTTGCTGCAACCTCTGCTTCCCGGGTTTAAGTGATTTTCCTGCCTTAATCTCATAGAGGGGACTACAGGCACGTGTCACCATGCCCAGTTAATTTTTGTATTGTAGTTGACATGGAGTTTCACCATGTTGGCCAGGCTGGTCTTGAACTTCTGACCTCAAGTGAACCACCCACCTTAGCCTCCCAAAGTGCTGGAATTACAGGTGTGAGCCATTGCGCCTGGTCTTATTTATTTTTTATGACAGGGTCTCACTCTTGTCACTCAGGTGGAGGGCAGTGGCAACAACATGGATCACTGCAGCCTTGACTTCTTGGGCTCAGGTAATCCTCCTACCTCAGCCTCCTGAGCAGCTGGGACTAGGGGTCAGTGCTACCACATCATTTAGGTGACAGTCTTCTCTCCAGCCACCCACCTTTGCTGAGTCATAGTGACCTGGATTCTTTAACACACAGAATATTTCTTTTTCTGAGACAGGGTCTTGCTCTGTCACCCAGGCTAGATTAGAGTGCAGTGGCGCGATCTCAGCTCACTGCAACTTTCGCCTTCCGGCCTCACTAATTTTTAAAGTTTTAGTAGAGATGGGTTTTGCCATGCTGCCCAGGCTAGTCTCTTAACTCCTGGGCTCAAGTTATCCATGCACCATGGCCTCTCAAAATGCTAGGATTACAGGCATGGGCCTCTGCAACCAATTTGTTTTATTAACTCTTTTTTTTGAGAGATGCAGTTTTGTTCTGTCCCCCAAGTGGAGTGCAGTGGTACGAGCTCGGCTCACTACAACCTCCGACATCTGGGTTCAAGTGATTCTCCTGCCTCAGCCTCCTGAGTATCTGGGACTACAGGAGCGTGCCACCATGCCTGGCTAAGTTTTGTATTTTTTTAGTAGTGATAGGATTTCACCATATGATGGCCAGGCTGGTCTCAAATTCCTGACTTCAGGTGATCTGCCCACCTTGGCCTCCCAAGGTGCTGGGATTACAGGCGTGAGCCACGGCACTCAGCCTGTTCATTAACTCTTGAAGGTCACTTTTTTTGCTACAGAGTCTTAGTTCCTCCTTAGTACATGAAAGAAAAGGGCTTCTAAGAAGTGGCTAAAGAAGACACAGTTCAATGGGGACTGGGGGTGTGAGTACTACTTGATTGGACTAGTGCCCACTGTGTGAAGTAGCAAACCACTGAACTCCTTTGACACCACACTTACCAGAGAGCAAGACACTCCAAGCCAGTGGTTCCCAAACGTCAGCATCACAATCCCCATGGAGGGCTTGTTAGTTACAACATAGATTTCTGGCTAGAATTGCTAATTCCGTAGGTCTGATCTGGGGCCCAAGAATCTGCATTTCTAACAATTCCAGGTGATGTGGATGCTGCTTGTCTGGGGACCACACTCGGACCACATTAGGAGCATCTCTGCTTCAAGCAGCTATCCTGGCTTCAAAGAGCCCAGCTACTGAAATGTCACAAGGGATTGCATTTGGAGTAATCTTGGCCATGGTGAGCCTGGAGCTGTGGGGAAAACTTGACACAGAATGGAACTCAGCACGTTCCAGGAGAGAGGCAGTCTTCAAAAGCAGTCTGCAGGCCAAGTCTCAGAGCAGCACTTTGGCCACAGCAGGAGGTATCGGCAGTCATGGTCACACTTCTGTAGGTAAATATAAAGCAAAGCTGCACAGCATCGCCACTAGACAGCACAGGTGAGTATCAGAGTGGATGTGTGGGGGACATCAGCTGATCTAACAACAGTCATTTTACTTGTGAGGGTACCTGAAATGCCAAAAAGCGAAGCAGCTGGCTAACGTGATGCAGTGACTAATGAAAGAGATAAGCCCAGAAACCAGGTCTCCAGTGCCCAAGCAGGCTCCAGCATCTCTTGACAAACCATTGCTTCCTACAGCCTCTCTCTTCAAAAACATATTAGATAAGCTTTTTTGAAATGTGTTCAATCACTCCCTCTCCTCCTTACAGACATATCCATTTAGAATCCAATATAAAAACAAATAACCTTTAAGCTTGGGCACCCTGCAGCCCCTAAAAAGCACAAACTTTCACTTTTAAGGTCATTCATAGGCGAGGTCTCAGGGTAAGGAGTCTGCCCCACAGCTACAATGCTGACATACTCACCCCACGCTGTTGGATCTGTTTGTGTACACTCCCGCCCTGTTCCCAGGGCCAAAGGAACCACAATGTACAACAATTCTGGAATACTAGAGTCTAACATTCCAGAGTTTTGTAGCACAGCCTGGAAACAGCCATTGTATCTTTAATGGCAGAGGCTGGCAACTCTTCAGAAACAGAAACCAGGCTTTCCCTGCGTTTTATTTTATTTTATTTTTGAGACGAAGTCTCACTCTGTTGCCCAGGCTAGAGTGCAGTGGCATGATCTTGGCTCACTGTAACCTCCACCTTTCCAGTTCAAGCAATTTTTTCACCTCAGCCTCCTGAGTAGCTGGGACTACAGGCACCTGCTACCATGCCTGGCTAATTTTTTTTTTATTTTTATTTTTAGTAGAGACGGGGTTTCACCATGTTGGCCAGGCTGGTCTCGAACTCCCGACCTCAAGTGATCTGCCCACCTTGGCTTCCCAAAGCGTTGGAATAATAGGTGTAAGCCACTGTGCCCAGTCTACCCCCTCCACCGCCCTTGTCTTAGAAAGCAGAGAAAGACAGATAATATAAGCAGACTAACTTTACATAGTGCCATCATGTATTTACATAGCTCCTCCCACTTTTAACAATGCTTCTAGCTTGCCCCTTAGCAAAAACCTATGTGGTCTGAGTGGGAACAATACTTTCAACAACCAAACTTCCAGTGGCTGCTGGGAGCCAGGTACTGTGATGAACACTTCATTTGACCCTTACAATACACCTGAAAGGTAGTTATAATTTGTACAGATGAGAAAAATAGAAGCCCAGATAAATGGCATCTTTTCCTGAGATCCTATAGCTCGGTAACAGAGTGATGATGGTGGCGGTGGGGGTGGGGAGGGGATTGGGGGAAGGAGGCAAGTGTTATAGTTTGATAATTTCAGGTGATTTTGCGAAGCCAATTGATTTGCAGCTTGTCTCTGAAAAGCTGCCTTTCTTCAGGAAGCACAGCTGGTTAGTTGCAAAGCAGATTTTATAGCAGGTTGAGAGGAGTCATGCAGGGCACCAAATGTTGTTTAAAGGTCTAAGTGAATACATCCAGATTCCAGAGACCACTGAACCTAATGAAGTCCATTTAAGGGAAAGTGGAATTTTTCTTCTTTTTTTTCTCTTTTTGAGACAGGGTCTTGCTCTGTTGCCCAGGCTAAAGTGCAGTGGCATGATCTTGGCTGACTGCAACCTCTGCCTTCTGGGTTCAAGCCATTCTCCTACCTCCGCCTTTTGAGTAGCTGGGATTACAGGCACCTGCCATCACACCTAGCTAATTTTGTTTTGTCGTTGTATTTTTAGTAGAGATGGGGTTTCACCATATTGGCCAGGCTGGTCTCGAACTCCTGACCGCAGGTGATCCACCTGCCTTGGCCTCCCAAAGTGCTGGGATTATGTATCTGAGCCACCATGCCCAGACTCAAATTTCTCCTTTTAATATAACCTCTGACCTCAGAATCTAGAAGATTCATCTTAAACCTCTAGATCTTTTGTTTTAGAATATTTCATTGGATTCAGATGATGGAACAGCCGCAAAATAATGCTTACCATAAGGATTTTTGGTGAGGGCAAAGAAGAAATGTGAGGACCAGAGAGAAATGGGGAAGCATGTGATATCTGCAGTAGCTGGGACATGTGAGGCATGGGAAACACCTATTTAGGAAGGATCTTAGGCTGTTTTGACCCCTACATCAAGTCTTTTCAAGTCAAACATGACTCAAGAGGAAAGAGAAGCAAAGACCTAGAGCTATACAGGCTGAATCTATTCATGTTAACTTAACAATGATGAATCACAAAGAAAGAGGTGAGATGTCCCTTCCTAGAGTTAGCTGAATAGCAGAGCAGAGGTTGTGATGGCATGCAGTGGGCAGAAATAGAGCTGTAATGCACTGACCTTTAGTTTCCCACATGGCAGAGTTGACTCTGAAGTTTATCCTTGTACTGAGATATGAGGAGGAAGGAGTGAAGTACCTTTACTCTTAAATAGGGTGTCATAATCAGTCATGGAATGTCATGCCCACCCTTTCCCCTGTTTATCTGATATTTCAAAAGGTTAATGGCACTCAAAGTCTCAAAGTACAGCTTACAGGGCAGTGATTTAGGTCTTTCATGCCAGGTCCTCTCAGAAGGCCTTCATGATGGTGGACATGACTGATCTCCTACCTCGTGGCGGCAGCACTGCATTTAAGAGCTTTGTCTACGCTGGGTACAGTGGCTCACGCCTGCAATCCCAGCACTTTGGGAGGCCGAGGCAGGTAGATTGCCTGAGGTCAGGAGTTCAAGACCAGCCTGGCCAACATAGTGAAACCCATCTCTACTAAAAATACAAAAAATTAGCTGGGTGTGGTGGCAGGTACCTGTAATCCCAGCTACTTGGAAGGCTGAGGCAGGAGAATTCTTGAACCCGGAAGGCAGAGGTTGCAGTGAGCGAAGATCGTGCCATTATACTCCAGCCTGGGTGACAAGAGCAAAACTCTGTCTCAAAAAAAAAAGAGCTTTGTCTGTACTATCTCATTTAATCACATAGCAGCCCTATGGAAAATTTTATGACTATTTGGAAGGAGAGGAAAGTCTAAGAGAGGCCAAGTAACTTGTCCAAGGTACACAGCTGACAGCCGAGTCTCAGAGTCAGATTTTGAGCTCAGGTGGTCTTGAGTCCGGAACTCATGCGCATATCTGTGACTGCGTATCATCCGTTCCAAGACCCTCTAGCAAACTGGTGTGTTTATATATGCGTTTCTCTTGGGAATTTTTTCTGGTCTCTCAAACAAAACTAAGAACCATTGCCCTACAGGAAGCCAGACCCAAAACCAGACACATAAACCTGATGCCAAGGGTGGAGCCTCCCCCACTGAGAAGGGCTTCCTCACAGCCTCGACGTCCCGCCTGCTACAGAGCCCATTACCCACTCAGAGCCTCGCTTCACTCCCCTGGAGGGCCAATGCTCCACGTGTCCCAGCTGTGCGAACCCCCAGCTCTTTCTTCTTAGCCGTCTGCTCTGCCATGAGGGCTTGCAGCTCCATTCTGAGCCCTGCGGTGAACCCTGCACTGTGGGAACTTCACAGGGCATGAGAAAGAAGCTGACCCCACAGCTCAGCGATGGCGGCAACTCTTCCTTTTAACTGTAGCTGCTGATAGCAATTGCTTGGGGCTGCAGACTCTTGAGAACATGTGCTCATTCTTTGTGGGAAGGAAGTGTTACCCAAGTGTGAGCACTTGGCTGACAAGAATGGTGTTTGTCTAGATTACAATAAAAATCTCCTCCGACCCCAGACACTCCTCCCCTTTCCTGAACCACACACACAAAGCAGATTGCCTTTCAGCCTTAGATCTGAGCTTCCCATGGGTGGGGCGCGACACATGGAAGGACCACTAGACACTGATCCCCCTCAGCCCTCAGGGTGTGCTCATGAACAGCCCTATCTCAGGCTTTAAGTATGGTGAAAAAATATTATTCTCAGTGTCATGATGGAGGCAGCTTGCTCCTTTATCAGCCAGCACTTCCAAAGAGCATTAGAGAATCAGATCAGATGGACAGGGTCAAGGCCATTGAGAGAGGTGTCAAGCTGAAATTCCCAGAACCTTCAACACCCCATAGAAAACACTGCTATCTTCCAGGGGATTAGAAGCATGGCTTGGAGTGAAGGTTTAGACCTGCACTATTCAATACTGTAACCACTAGCCACACATGGCTACTGAGCACTTGAAATGAGGCAAGTCTAAATTGAGATGTGTTTAAGTATAAAACACATACCAAATTTTACAGACGTGGTATAAAGAAAGCTTTCTGCCCTCTGCCATTTCCCCATTTCACAGATAAGGAAACTGAGGCTCAGATAGGCTTACTGACTTACTGAAGCCATTTCCAGGAACACACCAATAGGGGGTCCCTTTGCCCCTCCCAACATGATCACAGGCTCACTGCATTGCATTCCACTGAGGCCAACCACCTTTTTCTGCCTCTCACCATTTCCCTGGGGGAGAAGTACAGCCCAGACACGCCAAACCTTTTCTTTCACCTGAACTTGATCAGACCACTGATTTATACATCCAGTTTTAAAATATGATGTCCATTTAAACAATATGTGTTGAAATTATAATATTTAGGACACTCTTGATAAGTCATCTTACCTGCTCTTTTTATAGTGCTGATTTAGAAACTAAAGGCCTTGGACAGGCACTGTGGCCTTATGCCTGTAATCACAATGCTTTGGGAGGCCAAGTTGGGCAGATCACTTGAGGTCAGGAGTTTGTGAACAACCTGGCCGGAGGCATGAGAATCACTTGAACTTGGGAGGTGGAGGTTGCAGTGAGCCGAGATCACACCACTGTACTCCAACCTGGGTGATAGAGCGAGACTCAGTCTCAAAATAAAACAAAACAAAGCAAAACAAAAAAACTAAAGGCCCTTTGACTTAATGCCTATGGAATATAAGCAAAAGGTAGTGTTAATCCAGTGGCAGCATGAACATGTTGTAATTGTTCTGGAAGAACTTTTTCCCCCATAATAACCAGCCAGAGCTTCGTCATCCCATGTAATTCTTGAAAACCAAATAGATACGTGCACGAATACGTAAGCAATTATAAATCCAGACATCTTCAGAAACCTGTCAAAACCACATCTTTTACCTGTTCCTCTGGTTCCTGCAGCAGCAGCAATTTGTTTCTTTGGGTCAACCCAGAATCCATCCAACAGAATATATGATCTTTTACCCGGAGCAATAGACCTTTAATTACAAAACTGCTCCCACTTACTGGCTGTTGTTGCATGCCAGGCACTATGCTGTGTATTTTACATCTATTACTTCATTTAACCCTTGCATAAGGTCGTCAGCATCATCACGAATGAGGGAATTGGGTTCAGATAATACATAACTTGTCCATGCCAGCTTTCCTTCATTCTGAAACCTGTGCTCACAACCATTCTGCAATACTGTCTTCTACAGGAGGGTGGAGGGAGAAGCTGGGGCTGCCGTGCCCTGGGGGGATGCCAGCACCTCACTCTTCTTCAAGCCTTTAACTTTGTAAGCTTCCCTTCCCTGGAATCACAGCTTGGGGAGAGCCACATCACATGCCTGGCTCAAGAGCCTTTGCCAGGAGCAGAGAGGAAATGCCAGGAAGTAGGAGGGCTCCTGGTTTCTCCAGACAAGAAGCTGGAGAGGGAGGAGGGGTCAGGGACATCCTGCCTCACTTTAGATGGCTAGCCACCAGAAAGAAGCTGCCAGATACCAAGCCCAGTGCCACACAGGTCGCCAATTTGCACAGATGGAGAAACATTCTATGGGTCAAGAGTGTGTCATCACCAGATGGATTAAGACACTTTCTTTTTTCTTTTTTTTTGAGATGGAGTCTTGCTCTGTTGCCCAAGCTGCAGTGAAGTGGCAAGGTCTCTGCTCACTGCAACCCGTCTCCTAGGTTCAAGTGATTCTCCTGCCTCAGCCTCCCTAGTAGCTGGGATTACAGGCATCCACCACTATGCCTGGCTAATTTTTGTATTTTTAGTAGAGACGTGGTTTTACCATGTTGTCCAGGCTGGACTCAAACTCCTGACCTCAGGTGATCTGCCTGCCTTGGCCTCCCAAAAATGCTGGGATTACAGCCGTGAGCTACCTTGCCCGGCCAGGACACATTCTTTATTTGCTCAGTGTTTGGGACACTACGACAGCAAAGGTGTCTTGACAAACCTAAAATTTTATGGCAAGTGGCTTTGGGATTAATGACATCACTGTTAGTCATTCTGTATCTTTGAATACTGAGTACCTGGGGCAGGTAGTTGCTTCTCCTCCTCACGACCTCTGAAAGTTTTCACTCTTCATGCCAAGGCATAATGAGGGCAGGAGGAGGAGCAGAGACCACAAAAGAAATATTCAGAAATCTGGCATTTCGGCCAGACTAGCCTGCCACCCTCGAGATTATAGTGGTAACTGGGAGAAAACTTGGTTGTTTCAAGTATTGCTTAAAGCCCCAAATATGCTCAGGTGCCGAAGACTCATTCCTTTAGGGAACAGGTGTGAGAAAGTCTATTTCAGCCACATAGGATAAATAGCAGACGATTGAAGCACACAGGAGACAGGTAGGGCCCAGAAGGGAGGAATTTTCTTCTCTTTGCACACACGTTTTCAGGAACAAGACCAGAGTATTCAGTCATCCAAGGCTGTGTCTCAACCTCAGCCTTCTAGGAGTTGTGTGTGCCTGTGTGTGTGGCTACCGACAGGATTTGTATCCCAGGGAATTTGTTTGTTGCAGCCCTAAGAGCCACGATCTCCCAGTCTGATCTTAACTCCGCTTCCCTCTGGCTGCTCAAACTTTTGCTTAGTAGTAGCTGCATCTTCAGAACCCACACCACAGCTGTGTGTAAGAGCT
Organism: Cebus imitator; assembly: GCF_001604975.1. Lineage (NCBI taxonomy): Eukaryota > Metazoa > Chordata > Mammalia > Primates > Cebidae > Cebus > Cebus imitator. The sequence goes on along the minus strand of NW_016107815.1, from coordinate 702,422 downwards.
GAGAACGCAACAGAGAAGTTGGAAGTCCACACCCTGACAGGTCACAGCCCCGATTGTTTGTGGAATGGTGAGTACAGGGTGTGCTCTACCTTCAGGAATGTTCCCATTAGAGACCTGTAAGCCCGAACTGAAGAGAAACTTGCTGCCATCACCCAGCATGCCCCCCGGGAATACTGTCTTCCATTAGTTAGGAATCCACTGGAGGCTTGGTATCTTAGGGCAGGAAGCAGGTAAGGTCAGAGTTCTCTGCCCTCTGCCATTTCCCCATTTCACAGATAAGGAAACTGAGGCTCAGGTAGGCTTATTGACTTGCTGAAGCCTTTTCCAGAAACACACCAGTAGGGGCTCCCTTTGCCCTCTCCCAATGTGATCACAGGCTCACCGCATTGCATCCCACTTAGGCCAACCACCTTTTTCTGCCTCTCACCTTTTCCCTGGAGAAGAAGTAGAGCCCAGACATGCCAAACCTTTACTTTCACCTAAACTTGATCCGACCACTGATTTATAAACTAAAGGGAGGCAGGGAGAAAGGGGGAGCTGGAGGAAGGGCAGCTAGACACTTGCTAGAGGTTTGACTAAAACGCTACCATCCTGGATACAGCTGATCTTATCTGATCTCCGGCGCTGAACAGCTGGCCTTGTGTCTGTTTTATGGACTAGGCTGGTCAGTATTGAGGAAGACATAAATCAGGCAGAAAGAACCCTCCCTTGGTAATAGTCTCTTCAGGAAGCAAAGATGGGACAAAGTAGCAAGGAATCAAAGAGTTACCCCAGGCAGAGGGGGCTGCACTTTGAGCCTCTGCTGGCTAAGAGCAGACTTCTGTTCCAAAGCACCATCCGGCGAAATAACGTGATCTCTCCCAATCATACGGTAACTTCTAGGCCTAAAGAAGGAAAGAGGGAGGAGGAGGAAGGAAGGATGACTGGGAAGCAAAGTAGAGGACAGTGTGTCCCCTCCAGCAGCCACAGTCCTTACAACACCCACCGCCTCCCAACCTGGTTTTAACCTCAGTCTTTTCCAGTCCAGCCAATTAAATGCATCACACAAATCGGGCTTGTAACCAGGGAAACGATCTTCCAGCTCGTGATGGCCATTACCTGGACCGCTGCATCTCAGTCTCTGATGGCAATGGAGAAATGGAAGGGGCTGAGCTCAGCAGAGAATAATTAGAGCCTACAGAGGTAAGCCAGGTGTCTCTAAGTGTGGGGTGCGCCTGACCTGAGGGATTAAGGCAGCACGAGTTTAACCTGTGTTGATCCTCCAGCAGTACAACTCTGTGGGGTTTATTTTTAATTAAAATGTTCACTTTTCTTTCTTATTGCAAAGGCATTAAAACAAAAAATGAAAATTAATGTAAACAAAGCAAGGACAAACCACCCATAATTCCTGTCACACAGAGCGAGCCACTTTTCGTGATTTGTTGTATGTAATCTTTCCTTTAAAAAAACACACACAAAGTGGAATACTATATATATCGTTGTATAATGCACTTCATCAATTAGCAATATACTGTGGCTATCTTTCTCAGAGAATAACTATATATAAAATATTTTGAGTGATTGTATGCCACTCAGTCATATGGATTCACTGCATGTTATTTATCCTGGTTCTTACTGTTGGACGATGAACCCTGTGTCTAAATTTTGACTGTTAGAAATAACGCTCTGGTTCAATCTGATCATATAAATTTGTTTCTTGGCAATAAATCCCCCAAATTAGAATTTTGAGTCCAATATGCACACATTCTTAAGGCTTGGTGCATACTGAAAAACTGCTGTTAATGAACATTCCTACCAGTCAGTCTATGTCTGTTTCTTAAACTCTCAACAACACTGAACGTCATTGGTATTTTTTCCTGGTTTTGACCATGCCCACTCATAAGCATTTAAGAATACAAAATGCTTATTATGATGAGTATTAATTTGCATGCCTAGAGGCCTAATACTGTGCTGGATGTTAAGATCCAAAAAAGGACACAGAGAGTCACCTGGCTCAAAGATTCTCAGGACAAAGTCAATCTGTACACAAATAATCAAAAATTACCCAGTGTGGGAATACAAATCAAAGAAAGTGAACATATGGAAGGGGGAGAGGGAACACAGAGGGCATAGAGAACATATTTTTCCCAGTGTCCTAGTTTTGAGATATGACGCATGCAATGACACATCCATTAACAGCATTCCTTTATTGCTTCCTAATAAATGTGTGGCAGCATTCTGAGTAATTACACAATCTTGTAGTATCTTTATAACATCCTTTCAGGAGGGGTGTTACTGTGCTCATTTTGACATTCAGGAAGCTGAGGCGCAGATTTAACTGACTTGTCCAAGGTCATGTACACTGGTAAGCATCTAAACCAAAAAAGATCCATGGGAGTCTGCTTAGGTTCCAGAGAGTTTTTGGACTCAGATGATTTTGCAAATTGACTCCAAGCTGTCCGAGCAGAGGAGAGAGAGAAACTGCATGTCAGTGAAAAAGCAGTTACGGTGAATTTGGTTTGGAAAAAAGCAATCTCCATAATCCATGGGTTCAGACAGAAATGGCCTTCTGAGATAGGCCAAAGCTAAGGCCCCTTAATGCCACCCTGGGGGCCTGCTACTCAAGGAAGATGAGTAGATAATAGCTACTGGCTATTCTTTCCCACTTCTCACTTCAGACTGCCAGGGGTTCCTGTACTTTAGTGTACTGAGGAATATATGAGGCCCTGTTAAATGTGGATTCCCAGAGTAACCCCAAAACATTCTGGTTCAGTGGGTCTGGAGTAGGGCCCTGGAATCTGCATTTCTAACCATCAGGAGAGACTGACGTAGGTGGTCCTTAGGTCAAGCATCAAGACTTATAGCAAGTTGATGGTGCTCACATAATCCTGAGATGAATGTGAGATGCCAGCCCCTTCCCTGCCTGCGTAATCAGAAAGCAAGCCCATAGGAGGTGGGAATTCAACCATTTATACTCATGTGGATTTTCCTGGCTAACAGCTGGGCCGTCTTACCTGGGACTAGCAATGGCTTCCTATCATCATAAAGAGCTGCCCCCAGCTCCTTGCCCTGACCTGTGAAGAGGGAGGATTAGCATTCATGCATCAATAACCAATCTGTGGTGCCCTAAAGGCCTGACTGAGGGATACAGACTGTGCCAGCTTATCAGTAAACCTTATAGCCATAAGCTTACTTATTTCATAAAAATTTCCTATAAGATGGATTCAGCAAGTGATCATTATTATTGCTGTGATCATCATAATCATCATCAACATCATCATCATCAATACTATCGTCAAATCTAACACTGGTGGACTGGCTCTCTTTGCCTAGTATGTTGCCAAGAGCTAGTCTTGTATAATCTTTTTTCATCTTTACTATGTCACTTTGGGGAAAACCTCATTACAGTTTTATCCCTGTTTTACGGAGCAGGAGATTAAGGCATAGAAGAGGGTAGTAATATGTCCTAGGTCACTCAACTAATATGCGATGGAGCCAGAATTCTAGCCCGGGCCATGTGACTGCATTTGAGTAGTTTTTATGGTTCTTATTTTACTGGTGGAGAAGGACAGAGGGGACATGCCACTTGCCCAAGAATGTGAAGTTTGTCAGGCATGTCACTGGATCGTGGGCCCTGCTGACTAGCTGCCTCGGCCTCCTTCTGCAAGGCTGCTGCTTCTAGATTGTATTAAGACGGTCTCTGAAAAGGTAGAGTTTCTGTTAATCAATGGCACTGAATAGAAAGCAAGCTGTGATCCTGAGGGAATTCTACACTGTCATATAAGTTCCTGGCATGAGTAGTCAAGAGGCTGAGCCTCTCACAGTTCTCCAGTGATACAGGTGTTAGATAGCATCTAACTTAATACAAGCCATGTCTTGAGGTCCCAATTGAATCTGGGCTCTGTTCAGGGGTTGAATGCCATGCTGACTGCCCAACACTAGTTTTGATGCTCTTTGCCAGTGTGCTGGTGACTTGTCTTGAGGCTGCTAAACTCGCTGTAGCCTTCCAGGCCCCCTGGAACATCTCCCATCCATTCAGCATGTAAAGGCTGGGTGCAGGCCTCTAGATTGCCATGGAAAAGGTCAACTCAGAGCTAGTGGACCTTGGAAATTTCAGCTGGGAGTTCATTTATACCAAGTCAGCCTGCAACACCAAGGAATCTCTTGCTATTTTCAACAACGAGATCCAGAGAGAATAGATTTCTGTCCTGTTTGGACCAGCATGCCCAGAAGCAGCTGAGGTAGAGTATATAAAACCTCTGGAAACTTTGACTGAGTTTCCATTGGAAGGGGTGGCCTTAAATATGATGGCGCAGATTTTAATAATCTAATGACAAGGATCACATTATTATAACAATAACCATGTAGATCTTGAATACCACTTTTGAGATGCAATTAGACTACATAATTAGAAGAGTTAACATTCTCCTTAAATAAAGCCTTTCTCTCTTTTTTTTTTTTGAGACGAAGTATTGCTCTGTTGTCCAGGCTGGAGTGCAGTGGCACAATCTCGGCTCACTGCAGACTCCGCCTTCCATTCTTCCACCTCAGCCTCCCAAGTAGCTGGGATTACAGGCATGCCTGACCATGCCCAGCTAATTTTTGTATTTTAAATAGAGACGGGGTTTCACCACGTTGGCCAGGCTGGTCTCGAACTCCTGCCCTCAGGTGGCCTCCCAAAGTGCTGGGATTATAGGTGTGAGCCACCACATCTGGCCAGAAAGCCTTTCAAATCAATAATTGTTAATTCGTCTACCCTGTCCTCCTCTTGTTGATTGTTTGAACTTGATATTGTTGTGTGTACACTCTTATTTTTCACTCTCATGTTGTCAGCTGCAAGGCTCAGGAAAATTAAGAAGAAACAAATGCTTGGTTTTAAATAGAAAACTATCAATTGTTAGAGTAGGCTTTGGTGTGTATGATAAATTAATCAGTGATGGTGAAAGTAAATGAGAAAGACTCAGGTATGGCAGACTACATTACCTACATCAAGAAAATGAGGGAAATGAATGACTGGTATTTGTTTGGTTGTTGGGATGAGCTTTGTTGATGTCCTTGGGTATCATGTCAAAAGTGTTGATGCAAAAGATAAACAGAAAGGAGCAGCACAAGTCTCCCCTCAACAACACTGCAGAACTAACGTTAGTTGGAGCTGCAGGATTAAAGTTCACATGTAAATTTCAGTCAATCTCTCTTGGAATTCCCCATCTGACACATTTCTATCTGTTCAAAGGCTACCTGTCTCAGAGTTAATATCAAATGTCACGGAGCCTTTCTTTATCCCTCCACCCCTGCCCTCCATTCCCCTAATTCTTAAAGTTAAATCTTTAAGATTTAACTTTAGAGCTATTTTTTATGTACTTTGGTTCTTGTAATAAACCATGAGCTCCTTTAAGAGCAAGGTCTCCAAAGTTTTTTGTATGTGATAGGCCCCTCATTAAAATGAATGAAAAATGAATCAGTGTCATCAACATTACAAAAGTGAGGGCCCGGTATGACCCATGGACTCACAGAGTCTGAGGTTATGCAGATGCCTTACACTGGGGTTTGGGTGTACATAAACTCAATTATGCAAAGACATCCTTTGGGTTATTTTCAAGGTTATCGGTTTGCGAGCCTCTGCATGGAACATTCCCATGTTTGACTTTGTTGGACAAAACACAAAACTGTGTGACACCTGCGTGAAACTTGTGCCACCCAAGCAGGACGTTGGTGACATGCTCCAGAAAAGCCTCTAGTACCTGGGCTGGAAACACATTGGGATGTTTGGGGTTTCCTCCTGGGACAGAGTGGATGAATTATGGAGGGTTGTGGAGAATGAACTCTTATCCCATTTTATCATCACGGTCAGCATGAGATACACCAATAGTAATCTAGCCCTTCTTCAAGAGCATCTTCGGAGCATATCATCAGTTGCCAGGGGTAAGTAGAAGAGTCTTCTGTTGCTTTTATTTGGAGAGAAAAATGAGACACTCAGATTATTTGAAAAGAAAAGATAGCTCTTCACTTTTCTATGAGTGTAAAAAGCAGAGAGAAACAAGGCACAAAATTAATAATATAGAGGCTGGGCATGGTGGCTTATGCCTGTAATCCCAGCACTTTGGGAGGCTGAGGCGGGTAGATCACTTGAGGCTAGGAGCTGGAGACCAGCCTGGTCAACACGGTGAAATGCTCTGTCTACTAAAAATACAAAAATTAGCTAGGTGTGGTGGTGCATGCTTGTAATCCTAGCTATTCTGGAGGTTGAGACATGAGAATTGCTTGAACCCGGGAGGCAGAGGTTGCAGTGAGCTGAGATCGTGCCACTGTACTCTATTCAGCCTGGCCAATAGAGTGAGACTCTATCTCAAAAATAAGCAAATAATAAAAAAGAAAACCTACTACTTCATTTGTATATTCTCAAAATGAATGGCGATGTGATTAAATGGCAGAGAAGTACCCTGGCCTACTCCTGCCCACTGCCAGCGTAACTCAGAAAGTCCAAATGTGCTTGATTCTAGGTCCTTTTAACAGATGTGTGGCTGACAAGTCACAAGCCAGGCCTGCTGTTCTAATTTTTGAGCCAAAAACAAAACAAAACAACCTAGAGCACAGAAGTGATTTTAAACTTTTTTGATTTGTACACTATGGGGAGGCTGCAGCAAAGACCTCAATGCTATAGCTGCTAGTTTGTACATGGCATGCTTTGGAAAACAGGAATGCCTAAACTAGTCCCTGAATTTTTAAAGAAGTAAAAACTTTAAGTAAAAGGTGGTCTTCCAGACTGGGCCTTTCAGACTCTGAGCTCACCTCACACAGCTCTGCCTTCTGGAGGGTTTGTGGAGTGCTGGGCCCCACTGTGAGTACTTGATACAGTAAAGCTTATTTCAGCTCTCAACCACCCTATGGGGTAGATGCTGGGTTCCTTTTCCATTTCTCATCAAGGGCACTAATGCATGGAAAAACTTTTTACTTCTTTAAAAATTCAGGGACTAGCTTAGGCATTCCTGTTTCCCAAAGCATGCCCAAGGAGAGAAAAAGCTTATGTTTCACTTGGAGTGGCTTTAGGCTAGACTCAGAGAGAGAGAGAGAGAGAGAGAGAGAGAGAGCATGTGTGAGACAGAGAGAGCGCGCGCACACACACACACACACACACACACACACACACGAACATGAGCAACTGGCTGACTCTGCTTTTCATTCTTATAGTTATCATCTTAATCTGCAGCTCAGAGGATGCAAAAATTATTCTGCCGGCTGCAGAGAACCTAGGACTCAACACTGGAGAATTTGTTTTCATCATTTTGCAGCGTTGCAGGTGGTACTATGGACACTCAACGGCTCTGGTAGTAAGAGGTAGCAAGCATGGAGCACTTGGCTATGACCTGGATGTATTAGGTCACTGAGCACTCACTACAGCCCTAGGAGGTAGGCACTCTTGCAACCTCATCTTAAAATTGGGAAGCTAAGACTAAGCTGTAAGAACTTACCCAGAGTTCTTCTGCACAGCTAGTGAAAGACTGAAACAGGCCTTGAACTAGGCCAGCTGGCTTGAGGGTCTGGTCCTCTGTACTCCACGTCAGCAAACACTGGTTGAGGAAGAACTGTCATTTCTACCAGGAAGCTGAGACCTTCCCCAGGGACTCTCAGACACAAGTGGCTCTCACTTCTTTTTCTTCCACAGCCACCTCCCTGTGTCCCTATTGAAGCTCTAACAAAAGACTGGGAAGACCAACATACTAATTCAATGAGACACTTCTTAGGTGGTCTGATGCTTTTGGTAATGATGAGAATGGCTAAAAATACCATGTGCTTACTATGAGGACCAAGTTACACATTTTACATACATGATCACACTTAATATTCTCAAAGGCTTTGCGAGCCAGTTATTAAATGCATTATTTATATGCCTGTAAATTTTGTACTTGGTATTTCCAACAGCCTTGGAAGGTGGATATTATCAGCATTCCAGTGTACACATAGAAAAGCCAAGGCTTAAATAAGTAAGGTAACTTACCTAAGATCTCAGAGCTCCCAAGTGGCATAGCTGGTTTTCCAGACTGGGCCTTTCAGCCTCTGAGCTCAACCTACACAGCTCTGCCTTCTGGAGGGTTTATGGAGTGCTGGGCCCCACTGTGAGTACTTGATACATTAAAGCTTATTTCAGCTCTGAACCACCCTATGGGTGGTTTTATCATCCTCACTTTACTGAAGAGGAAACTGAGTTTCAGAGAGGTACAAAAACTTGCCCAAGGCCATCCAACTGGTGTGAGGCAGAGTTAACGTTCAAACCCAGGTGGGCTGGGTTCCATTTCCACTTCTCATCAAGGGCAGTGATGCACGGAAATAAGCGCATGGTGTCTGCCTTACAGGGCTATTGTGTCTGTGCTTGTAAGCATATTACACAGCAGTCATCTGCAAAAGCCACTTGCCTTTTCCTATGGACACACTGCATTATTTTTCTAGCAGTTTTATCTTTCTAAAATGAACTTTTATGATCACAAGAAGCTGAAATGGCACAGAAGTGAGTAAAGGAAGATATATAGTAATGCCCCAGATTTTTCTTTCTTTATCATGAAGTCTTTCAGATCCACAAAAGCGTCTCAGATTTCTTTGGCTGGTCAGCTGGAATTCTAAATGCATGCCAGACTTTCCAGGACACTCTCTTACCTTAGATTTCTATTGTAACCACCTGCCTCTCTCTTCACTTTTCCCTTTGTTCTGCCTTCAGGCAGATGAGGAGAGGAGAGGAGGGACTACATCCAGTATTGGCAGGGAAACTTTTCAGCTCCCTGTGGCTTTCTCCCCACACCTTGATGATCCAGTTCCAACTGGCGTGTAGTGGCAGAAAGAAGATAGAACTAAGAATATACCAGAGTCCATGCGATTGAATTCATACTGCTTCATGAAAGAATAGCATAAATCTATTTTACAAAAGTATTCCCAGTATAGGTTTAGGTGGAAAAAATTCAAGCTGCAGAACATTATGGTATGATATCACCATATATGTGTGTGTGTGTGTGATATTATATGTATGTATACACGCACACACACATATGTATGAGTATATACTATTCATAATAGTAATAATATAGATGATGATGATGATAACAAAATACTTAAGCCACGAGTTAAAAAAAAAAAGCAAGAATCTTTTTAAATCCCAATCTTTTCAACTTTTTGCAATCATTGATAATAGGTAAGCTTTCTTGATCTTAGCTGCTGTATGCATCAGGTACATTTTAATTTTTTTTTATTTGTGGTTTTCCTTCTATTGTTTCTATGCCAGCTAGAGAACGTGGACCTTGTATTGCAGGCCCTCTGGAATCGCTGTGTTTCCAGGGATTAGAATGTAGTGGTTCTTGAATTTAATCAATATTAGGCACTATACCGTGGAGGAAATTGTTGGGAAATTTTGAGGGATGGACATAGAAGGGGGAGAGGGGAAGTCACTGGCCATTTTGAGGTGCTTCCATTATTGGTCTGGGTAACTAGCCATTTCTTTCTGATTGTGCCTAGTATATCCCAGGCAGTTTGTTTCTATGCAAAAGAATTTTATACGAAATTTTCATTTATTTGTAAAAACTTGTTCCTTCTTTCAGTTCATGACATCATCCATGCTAAAGTCTGAGTCATCTGCTTCCACTTTTATTATTCCCCACATCCAGTCTCCAGCTACGTCCTGTCAGTTCTACCACGTCTTTCACATCTTTCTTCCTCACCAGTGTAATCGCAGTAGTCTCTCAGCTTCACTTAACCCCTTCTTACTCCAGCCTCCTTTATACCCAATGTTAGATTCATCTTACTGAAACATAGCTCTGACCATGTATCCCGCGTATGTGCTTTCGCTCCATGATTAGACTGTAAGCTCCTTATGGGCAGGATCTGTGTCTGAGTCATCTTTGTATTTTGCCTAACACCTACCAATAAATACTTCTTGAATGAAAAGACAGAATATAGTGGTTCAAATCAAACATTGCCTTACATGCAGTTCCCTTGCCAAGGCGTTTCCTATGGAATAACATGTATTCTATTACTTTTTAGGGCTGTTTTTGGAAGGAAGCACCGACAAATCAGAAAATGACACAATTCCCCAAGGTGTATGGGTCAGTGCTTCTCATTGCCCTCAGCGCCTACGGAAAAGGCTGCAGAGACGAAGGCTTTTGGAAACAAGTCTACCGAACACTGAGGAGGCCACCTTTCCGCAGCACCATCTCCTTGGAGGTGCGGGTCTGATGCCGAGTCTTCCAGCTCAGGCTCCCACCTCCCCTTCTTTGATCATATTTGTGTTTGGCTTTTGTATTTTTCTCTCTTACCTCTCCCCATCTCCCCCTACCCCCTTGACACACATGCAGGTACACACACATATGCATTTCCCCATCTTCCACATCCAAAATAAACAGCAATTTTATGCTGTCTTGTGAAATTCACCCAGAGCTGACTGGGTGAAAGGCCATTGGTATTTGGAGCAGAGGCTATGCCCCATTCTACTCCTGCTGTTTGCTAACTATAGGACCTTGTAGTGAATGGCTTCACCTCCTTACACCTCAGTCTTCATCTGTGAACTGGGACTGATAACGGCATCTACCTCCCAGGCCAGGCTGTGTTATTGTGTATTTAGTAACACTGTCCATGGAAGTAGCGAAGCAGAGACTTTCTTTTTTTGAGGGAAGGTCTCACGCTGTCACCCAGGTTAGAGTGCAGTGGTGCAATTGCGCTCACTGCATGCTCTTCCTGGGCTCAAGCAATCCTCCCACTTCAGCCTTCCAAGTAGCTGGAAACACAGACACATGCCACCACATCCTGATAATTAAAACAAATTTTTTTTGTAGAGATGTGATTTCCCTATGTTGCCAAGGCAGCTCTTGAACTCCTGGGCTCAAGCAATCCTTCTGCCTTGGCCTTCCGAAGTGCTAGAATTACAGGCGTGAGCCATTGTGCCTGGTGCAGAACAGATATTAATGAGTACCCAGACCATGACAATTTCCTTTCCCAGGAGGATGCCAGGACCTTGATCCAGGATGGAGTGGTCAGAGATGTGGAGCTAGGACAGGTTAGGGTCAGATGGGCTGGAACAGGGAGGAGATGGTCAGGAGAGAGGATCTGCCTGTGCTCATCCCAGTATGTGTGTGACGAGGAGGCTGAGTGTCTGGCTCTCACAGAGAATTTTTTGAAGGGGGACTTTTGTCTAGAGCTGGAGCTACTTCCAGTGTGGGGCCAAGCTGAAGCCCTCAGGTGACCACAGGCTACTGATGACAAGGAGCTTGATTAGAAATGAGGGGGCTGATTGTGGATCCCAGCATACAAGACAAGATAAATCAATTGAAGAATATTTGAGGAGCAATCTACTAAGTGTCAGCTTTGAACCTGGTACTGTGGAAGAACAGTGCCTGGCACTTAATAGGCACTTGTATTTTCCTTGACTGACCAATAGAAGGTCTTCCTGAAGATCTACTAAGGGTCAGAGACTGCAATGGACAGTTTACCTATTATGCCTCACTTAACTATTGTCACATTCAACCAGACAGCTGTTTTATCCCCATTTTTTTTTTTTTTTTTTTTTTTTTTTTTTTTTTTTTTTTTTTTTTTTTTTTTTTTTTTTTTT
>NW_016107815.1:689197-690849 GCF_001604975.1 Cebus imitator | reverse complement strand
TTTTAGACGGAATCTCGCTCTGTTGCCTAGGCTGAAGTGCAGTAGCACAATCTCGGCTCACTGCAACCTCCACCTCCCAGCTTTAAGCGATTCTCCTGCTCAGCCTCCTGAGTAGCTGGGGCTATAGGTGCCCGCCACCATTCCTGGTTAATATTTGTATTTTTAGTAAAGACAGGGTTTCACTATGTTGGCCAGGGTGGTCTCGAACTGTGACCTTGTGATCCATCTGCCTTGGCTTCCCGAAGTGCTGGGATTATAGATGTGAGCCACTGCTCCTGGCCTATCACCATTTTATAAACAAATGAACTGAGATTCCGAGAGGCTATAGAAATTGTCCTGGGACTCATAGCCAGTAGGAAGCTGAGCTGGTCTAGTTTCAAAATGAACCCTCTTTCCCTGAAACCATAGTCCCTCCCACCTGAAGGGTGTTCCTGAAGGATCGGGGGATCTAATTGGGAAACGAGGCATTCAGAGGGAAAATGAAGACTGTGGTGTCTGGGTTTCATAGCACAGGCTCAGGCATGTGCTGGGGCCTCTGCTCTGTGGGATGAAGGAAGAACATGCTGTGTGCCATTGTCAGGTGGATGGAGAGAGATTCCTCCTAAGTGCTGGATGGTGACTCGAGAGGCCATGAACCTCTTGAGACCCAGCTTTACTTGTCTTGTTGAAGGTGAGCCCATGCTCTGCCTACCTTCACGATGCTGTCCTGCTCTATGCTAAGACTGTGAAGCAGATGATAAAGGCTGGAGGCGACTTCCGGGATGGGCGGCCGCTGATGAACGCTCTGAAGGGTTCCAGTCAGACCATGGTGCAGGGTAGGTGGCTTACTGCTGGGGGGTGTTCTAAACCCAGACCTGTGGCTCTGGCCTGTGGGAGCTTTGAGATCTTGGCCGTGTAATTAAAAGCCTTTTTTAGGACCTGCCTTGCACTGAACTCCAGAATTCATCTTTGTTGTGCAGATTCCAGTCTTCCTTCCATAAGGGTGGTTGAGGTTAAGACCTCCCAGCTCCCACAGTTCACTTATCCTTCTGCCCAGAGCCTGCCCAGACCAAGAGAGGAGACTGCTGGGCACCTTATCCCCATTCCCCCTGGGAAGTCTCCACTGCAGTGCCATTCACTGAGTCCATCAAGGATAAAACTCAGGAATGTGAGACACATTTCCCGGGGTCACTTCCCATCTGCAGCCTCTGTGATGGGGGCCCTGGCACCACAGACTTCTAAAGATGGGTTGTAGATTCACTCTTGCTTTCCTGGTGGGGATGAGTATAGGCTGGGGAGTGAACTGCTTTGAAATCACCCTCAGAGCTGACCAACTGCTTTAATCTTTCTTGTTCTAGATTTCTCACTTGTAAGATAGGGATAACACCTGCTACCACATACAGAAATAATAATAGCTGCATCTAAGATCACAAAGTTATTAGATGGTGGAGCCAGGATTCAAAATAAAGCTTGCCTTCTCCAGGGCTCATGTTCTTTCCTGTCCTGTAACATAGGAGTAATGAGAATATGACATGCACCTAGCACATAGTATTTGCTCACTAAATAGTAGCTGCTGCTGCTGTTTCTTCTTCTTCTTCTTCTTCCTCTTCCTCCTCCTCTTCCTCTTCCTCTTCTTCTTCTTTTGTTCTCCTTTTTTTTTTTTTTTTTTTTTT
>NW_016107815.1:665785-689127 GCF_001604975.1 Cebus imitator | reverse complement strand
TTTTTTTGAGACAGGGTCTTGCTCTGTCACCCAGATTGGTCTTAAACTCCTGGGCTCAAGGGTGCCTTCTACCTTGGTGGTGGGATCATAGGTGTGAGCCACCGTGCCTGGCCAAATGGTCACTATTTTTATCCTTGCTTTGGCTTATCACTCAATAAATGATACATAAAATTTGTCTGAAAATTTAAAGACAGAAGTCAAGGCCTGCTCTTTGGAGTTTTTGTAGAAGCAGGTCATGTTTACCCTATTAATATCTTTTGTAAGTGGAAATATTCACCTACTTCTCTCTCTCCTTTCAGACCCTAAAGCATTTGCTTAAAAAAGGTAGGGATTCCAAGGGGAGGATCCTTCTTTCTGCTCTCAGTTTAATCCCCTCTGCCAGACCAATTCATTTCCTCTTTCCTGTTGTTTTAGGAATTCTTCATGCTGGAATGAGGGGAGGGTATGAGGAGCAGTGAGGCCCTTTAAGAGCCTGAGTCATCCCACTTTGGTTCTGGGGCCTGTGGACCCCTTTCAGGGACTCATGACAAAAGGGCCCTCCTCACCCCTTCCCAATTGGCTTCTGTTCCCTTACGGGCTGCAGGGCAGACCTTGGTAGAATTGGAGTATTTGTCTCTGCTTCCGGTGTTCCTTTCTGCCACATGGTGACATCCACCACTGGCCAGTACTGAAGGGCTTTTGCACCATTTCAGAAGGAGAGTGTTCTCCAGGAGGCCAAGTGAGGGAGCAGGCCCCCTACCCCCACGGGCTTTGGCTCAGTGAACACAATGCACACTGGAAGCAGCGGTCCTGGTTGTTGCAGGAGCTCTGGCCTTTCCCGTGCAAACCTCGGGAAGGCGCTGTGCTTAAACCCGCATGCGGGATGACCACACGTGTGTGCGCAGAAAGGCAGTGTGGCCTGCTGGAAAGAACATAGCACTTGGGGCCCGATAGACCTGGGTTTGAGTATCAGCCATGCTGCTTCCTGGCCCTGGAAGGAAGGATTGAAGAGTTCATGCCTCTAAGCTTTGCCTGTTGGGAGCAGATTATGGTGCCCCCTCTGAAGGGAATTAGGATTAGACATGGGAAGTCAACACCACCTGCAGTGCCTGGCACTTATTAGGTGCGTTATAATCAGTAATTTTGTGTTCTGTCCCCAGTGGGACAAAATCAGCAACAGGTCCTCTGTCAGAGCCTATGCACTAGTTTGGGGTGTGAAGGAGCTGTGCTTCAAGTGAAGCTGTGTTTCCAAGATCTCTGATGCATTCCTTCAGGAGTGGAGTTAAGTACATCCTAAGAAAGAACAAAGAGCACAGCAGGCCAGGACTGAGCGCTCTGCAAAGCCTCTGCACCAAGACCAGGAGGGAAGGGTCTGCCCTGAGAACAGAGATTGCAAACTTGTGCCCTAGGGCCTGGCAGCATGAAGATATGAGGTGGGTGGGGTCAGGGGAGGAAGATGGGAGGAACTGGAGGAAGCAGCTGTCCCTCAGCCCCAGAAAACTGCTGCCATGATGTCACATCTGATTGTTCAAGGGAAGCATAAATCTGAGGTTTTAAGTGAAATTAACTGGAAACAAACTTTTTTTTTTGTTTTTTTAAGTGCTAGATGGGCTTCCCTAGTGTGGACCTAAGAAAATACATCTTCCTGCCCGCTGTGGCCCTTTAGCCCTACCAGGATGCCATCTCTGAACTATCTTCTTCCCTTTACTCGTCCCCGTTGACCCTGTTTCAGAGTCCCTGAAATGGCAAAAACCCTGTCTGGTTTTTCACGGCTGTTGGGGAAGGGGCTTCTCCTGATTTGGGTTGAGGCAGGCTGGCATTTTGAGCCACGTGTTCCTCTGCCTCTCCTGACCTTGTACAATCTCTTCTTTCTAGGAATCACCAGCCCTGTGTTTGTGGATGCCTAGGGAGAGAGGCACATGGATTACTCTGTCTATGCCTTGCAGAAATCTGAAAATGAGTCCCTTTTTCTTCCTTTTCTTCATTATGACAGTTATCAGAAAGTAATCTGGTACCAGCAGGACATTTCTGCAAGTGTAGATTGCACTACAGAAAGAGATGTAGGAAGAGGAGGGCCCTGGGAAGGCCAGTTTGGGATCCAGTCCCTAGAATCCCCCAAGTAGCCTGGTGCTCTGGGAACTCATGAAGATAGACTTTGGGCCTTTAAGATGACTTTTTTCCCTTGACTGAGCATATGACTTGACAGTGTCAGATTTCAGTGTAGAACAGAGAGCCCATTAACTGTGCCTCCACCAGGGTCTGGTTCTCCTCTGATGTTCCAACCAGTGGTCCCGCTGGCCGTGGTCTAGGGGAGAGGCCCTGGGCCCTGAGGGAGTGGTAGAGCACAGCATCCCCTACAGGGATGGGTTTGCAGTCCCTGATATGGCTCACCTAGACAGCCTGACTCCCAGATACGTGTGGACACCAGCAACCAGAACCCAGGAATACCTGGAAAATTAAAAAAACAAAAAAGAAACAAATAAACAAAAAAACCCTTTGTTTTTCTTCTTTCAGCTATAAATCAATGAGAAAACTAAAAGGAAACCTAAAATGTAATTCTATTTCCACTCACTCCCACTGCTACTACCTCCAATCCAGATTCACCTTGAGGCTTTTTATTTTTATTTTTAGACAGTCTCGCTCTGTCACCCCAGCTGGAGTGTAATGGTACAATCTTGGCTCACTGCAGCCACCACCTCCTGAGTTCAAGCGATTCTCCTGCCTCAGCCTCCTGAGTAGCTGGTATTATAGGCGTGCACCACTGCGCCTGGCTAATTTTTGTATTTTTAGTAGAGACAGGGTTTCGCCACGCTGGCCAGGCTGGTCTTGAACTCTTGACCTCACTTGATCCACCCACCTCGGCCTCCCAAAGGGCTAGGATTATAGGCATGAGCCATCGCACCTGGCCAACTTGAGGCTTTTTTCTCCCCTTCTCTTATGGAATTTTAATGGACCAAAATGGGCCAGGAAAACTGGGTCCTCAGTATTATAGGAACAAGCACACTCCACACAGGAGGAGATGTTTCGTGGTGTGAAATGTCAAGCTGCTATATAGTAAGATTTGTCTACATCAAACACAGGCAAAAGTCCCAGCAACATTGACTTGGCATGTCATCTTTTAAACCGAAAGAGACATGGTTTCAGTCGAAAGATTGAGGAAGCTATTTTAACGACAAAAAGACATTGCCTTCCTTGAATGAGGTTACCTGAAAGCTGGATTTGAAGTCTAGATGAGTTGGGCCTACTGGACAGGTCTGTAGATGTTTGAATTGAGACACCAAAGCTTGAGTTTTGCAAATAACATGAACTTTTCGGTTGTCTCTGCTGTACACGAGGTAGAGTCAAAGAGAATAAATGGAGCTGACACTGACCTTTATTTTCTTTTAAAGACCCACAAGGTATTTCTTCAATATTACTTGGCCTCATGGTTCCCTTCCTGAAGACAGACCTGGCTGCGGATTTTATAATGAGCCCTGTGAAACTGAGCCTGCTTTTTCAGGTAAGTATGGCTGCTTGGAAAAGGTAGCAGAAAAAGACTGTAGCAAGGGCTCTCCATGGGAGGCAGAACTACTGACATTTGGGGCCAGATCATTTTTGTGTATGGGGAGGCTGGTGTTTTGAGCTATGTGTTCCTGTATATTATAAGACGTTTAGCAGCATCTGTGGCCTCTACCTAGAGATACCTGTAGCAACCCTCAATTTACAACAATGAAAAATGTCTCCAGACATTGCCAAATATCCCCCAGGAGCCAACATCACCTGCCTCCCCTGTGGAGAACCACTGCTCTAAGGGAAACTGGCTCCTGAGATTTGAGTCTCAGGAACTTCATCTCTAGGGAGGTTGAAAGAGTCTGAGCAGGGGAGTGTACCCCAGTGGTGAGGAGCCCAGCCCTGGAGTTAGATTGGTTCATGCCTGGAGAACAACCCTAAGTAGAACACACTGTTAAATGTTTAATAAACACTGGTGGTAGAGTTAGAAAGCATCATTATTATTTCTCTGCAGTGGAGGTTTCTATACACGGGGAGGTGAATTGCAATGGGAACTAGGGTGGTAGTCAGGGAAGAATTCCTGGAAAAGGCAAGTCAGAGTGGACTTCGTGTGTCCCACTGCAGACCTACAGGAGGAGCGCCTTCAAGGAGCCTGCCTGGCAGGGCCTGGCTGGGCAGGGATGTGCTTGCTACTGCTCTTGAGCAAGGCCTGGGTAATATACCTCTATCCTCCAGGCATGCCTGCTGTGGTTCTCACAATGATGATCCTGATTCCTGTCTTGGGAGCTGCCATCATAGCTCTGATTTTAAGGATACAGAGGGGAAAACTGCAGAGGCAAAACAAGACATCTGGTGGCAAATAGATTTTGATGAGATCACCATTCTTCCCCAGAACAAGGTGAGGCCACGTATAACCCAGACGTCCTTTTTCCTGGTTACTGCTGGAGATTGTGGAAGGGACCGCATCTAGAAGCTTCTAAGAGCAAGAAGCTGACTAATTTATAAAGTGAGCACTTCCTGAAGAGTCTTCAGGCCTGAGTTCTGGTTCTAGGCCTTCCACTTGCTTGCTGAATCTGAGAATGACATTTTACCTCCCCAAGACTCAGTTTCTAAATACTCACAAATGATTGACAGTCTCTAAAGTTCCCTTTCCTCTGTTACTCTGTGTGTAAAAACTGTAGATGCTGTTCAGATATTAAAGTTGTCTGCTTGGGAGGATTTATTTTATTTTTTATTTTTATTTTTTTGAGAAGGAATTTTGCTCTTGTTGCCTGGGCTGGAGTGCAATGGCATGATCTCGGCTCACTGCAACCTCTGCCTCCCAAGTTCAAGCGATTCTCCTGCCTCAGTCCCCTGGAAGCTGGTATTACAGGTGCCCACCACCAGGCCCTCTTTTTTAGTAGAGATGGGGTTTCACCATGTTGGTCAGGCTGGTCTTGAACTCCTGACCTTGGGTGATTCACCCGCCTTAGCCTCCCAAAGTGCTGGGATTACAGGTGTGAGCCATTGCACCCAGCCAGATTTAGTTATTTTCAAAACCACATTAACTCATTTAATCAATTGACGACTCATACAATAGTGTCCATTTGTTTGACAAGCACCTGACCATCGACTACAGGCCAAGCATCATACTAGACATGGGGATATCCTTCAAATGACATGCCTCCAGAGGGAGGCAAGTGTCAGAGGTGTCTCCACGGTGAGACAAAAGCCCTGCAGATGGAGGGACTGAAGGTCTCAGCATCTAGAAGGCTTTGGAGAGGAGGTGACATTTGAAAAATTATAGGTTTGCAAGTGGTGAAAAAGAGTGAAGTCACACAGGATGTAATGAGATGTGGGATGCTCGGGGCTGGGAAGCTTGGCTGGTACCAAGTCAGGGAGGCTTCAACATGCTAAGAGCAGGTGACTGGAATTCATTAGTAACTCGGCTCCAAACGTCCCTGGGGATTCGGAACCTTACTCTTCCCTCTTCTACCAAAGCAACTCTGCTTTGATCTACTTCATTTCTTCATTAGGGTTCCAGGTAAGATTCTCCTTGAAAACAGGATTCTTGTGCTTAGAAGGTGCTCTCTAGGTGTTGAGAGACACTGAGGGTATTAAACAGAGAGACAATCTGGTTAGATGTTCTTTAAGAAAATGACTCTAACCCCAGGCTACACATCTAATTAAGTCCCACAGCCAGACCTTGAAGCTGGGCAGTCTGACCTCAGAGCCTTCCCTCTTAACCTATACCTCCGTGGTGGTACAGATGTCATACAGAGCGTGGATGATGGGCGGTGCTGTCCTAGAGTGATGCATGTAGCAGGTCAGAAAGA
The DNA here is from genome assembly GCF_001604975.1 of Cebus imitator. Classification (NCBI taxonomy): domain Eukaryota; kingdom Metazoa; phylum Chordata; class Mammalia; order Primates; family Cebidae; genus Cebus; species Cebus imitator. The sequence goes on along the minus strand of NW_016107815.1, from coordinate 683,344 downwards.
TCAGGGTCCAAATCCTGACTCTCTTATTATTAACTGTCTGACTTTGGCACTCAGCTTCCTCATCTTTAGAATGAATTCCCTTCAGTACTTGGCCTTGCTTCTGAAAGGGACCAAATCATTTCCTGTTTTATAGCCATCCCAGAGAGGCACATCCATGTCAAGAGGCAACAACAGTAACTCACCTAGTGTGATGATTTCCGCAGACCTCAGCTCTTTTGTCGAGAACCAGCAGCGGGAAGAGCACTTCTATGCCCCAGCAGGGCTTTATCAGGTATTTGTGAGGCCAGGTGGCGGCCTGTAGGTCTTAGTGTGTATCTCTGTCCTGTTCTCTGCATCCTTTCTACCAGGCAGGGCATTCTGAATAGGATAACATTCTCCAAGCAAAAGCTAGGGTGGTCTTGTGACTCCAGACTGGTGCTTCTCAAATGTTAACGTGTATACGGATCACCTGGGGCTCTTATTAAAATGCAGATTCTGGGTGAGTAGGTCTGGTGTGGAGCCCAAGAGCCTGCATTTTAAAGAATCTTCTAGGTGATTCCCAAGCTGGCTTCTAGTTTAGCCTTAGCTCTGTCCAATACACCTTCTGTGATGACGGAAATGCCGCCAATCTGCACTGTCCAATAAGGTGGCCACCAGCTTCCTGTGGCTACTGAACATTACTGTGCCTGGGCAACTGAGTTTTAAATTTTATTTCATTTTAATTAATTATAATTTAAACAGCCCCATGTAGCTAGTGGCTTCTTTAATGGGCAGTGCAGTCCTAGATTGGGGCTGATTTCATCCTTGCTACTTTGGCATGAATGAATCAGTCGTGGGGGCTGGTGCTTCTGCCATGTAGACAGTGCTGCTGCAGGCTGGAACGGAATTCCTGCTTGTTCTCTCTCACCCTCCCTCCCACACCCAGACCATGATTGCTGCCTGCACTTAGCAGTCCTTCCCAAATTCAAGTCCCCTTGGGGGAAAAGTATGCACAAAATTGTATTTATTCTTTAAAATGGAGGTCCCAGAGAGTAAGGGCAGAAAGCTCTGAGCAAGGGAAGAACTGTTCATTGCTCTAAACTGGGGTTAGAAAAGACTAGAGCAAAATCATTCGCTATGCAACAAAACTTGATTTTTTAAATGTTTGCTTACTTGAATTTTCAAACTACAAAACCTCCCGGGATATGACCAAATACCTTAGAGATCACTATCCATATAAAACTCTATGTGGTGGTCACCGGCCACTTAAAGAAAGAAGTAGCAACACATAGAATATCACTGTCTGATGGAACCTCCGAAAATGTCTCCTGTCCCCTCTGTCAAACACCATCGAGGGATTTCCCAGTTCTGTTGCCTGCATGATGGTGCCCAAACTCTTTAAGAAGGGACTCAAATCTCTTGACTCCCTAGTCCCTACCTATTTTTCTAATCATTTTTCCTCTGGCTTAAATCCTGTGCTCATTCAATTGGTCTTGTCGATTTTGCCACATGTATTTCACCTTCCGACAATGTCACCCCTTCCACCCAACAACCCATGTGAAACCTTCTTACCGTTCTTGGTTCGGCTTAAATGTCACCTCTCCCAAAAATCCTTTTCTTCATCCCGCAGGAATTCCTTCCCCCACGGCACTCCCATCACAGCCCTGAGTCCTTTGCAATTGCCCTCATACTAAACCTGAAAGGTCTTGGGTTTATATTTACTTCTCTTGTGTCCAGATTCTATGCCTTCTTCTCTCCAGCTCTTACCACATTATGATATGTTTTCGTGGTGACTAAGTGACTCTCTAAAAGCAGACTCCATAGGCAATACAAATAAAATATGCCATTTACTGAAAATTTAATATGTGCCAGACCTTGAGTTACCAGTGGTCAGTATTTTAACTGATTTAATGCTCAGAACAACCTTATGAGATTGGTGGGTTAAAAAAAAAACCAACTTTTATTTTAGGTTTGGTGTTATCTTTAATCCCATTTTACAGATGAGAAAATAAAGGATTGGAGGAGTTAAAAAGAACTCAAGGTTGTTCAGGTAGTAAGTGACAGCACTGGGCTTCGAATAAGGCAGCTGACTCCAAGCCTGCCCTTATCACTGTAACTCATGATTTCCTCTGAATAGAACGGGACATTCTTGTATAATAGAAAGCATACAGTCTTGGAGTCAAATTTTCAAGCTCTGGCTGTACTACCTACAAATGTGCAACTTGGGCAAGTTACGTAACTTCAACAATCTCATCTGGAAATGGTCTAATCATACTGACCTCGCAGGGCTGTGATGCCAGTTAACGGAGATCTTACGTGTTGAGCAGCTAGCTCAGTGCCTGGCCACACACAGAGCCACCAAAGGGGTTGATTTGGATAGTGAGGGGCTTGCTGATCGGCTCCTTGGTGGATTTCTTCCCAGTCTTCTTGCTCCCCTTCCTAGCCCTAAGTGGAGCTTTTTCCAATTCATTCTGAATTAGGAACATTCTACGTTTTCTCCAATTCCAGGGAAACTACGTGGACATCCTGATCCCAAAGGAGCAGAGATGGGAGGCTGCTTCCCTTAACGTGACCTACCTCTTCCCCTGGCTTGACAGTCCAGGCTTTGAATCTCAGACCACTGGCCTCTCCCTCTCCTACCTCTGTTTTTTATCCCTTCATTCTTCCTGGCCTTGATTCTAGCTAGCCCTTCATCCTCTGTGTCTGTGATGGCTGCCTGCCTACCTACCAACCTTGAACCTGGTCCTTGGAGGGGGTCAGGTTCATGAGTCTGACTTCCTGCTCCCTCTCTGTGACCTGTTATGGGCCCCATACTGGCACTGACAGCTGTAAGCAGGGAAGCAGGGGTGAGTCCATTTACTGTGACGTGATTGAGTTAATCCCCATGGCTGAGGTTAGACATTGATCATTCCTCTGATTTATTTGCTGGCAGCAGACTTCCTGGGTTACCTCCCAGCTCTGCCACTTTTTTTTTTTTTTTTTTGAGACGGAGTCTTGCTCTGTTGCCTGGCTGGAGTGCAGTGGCATGATCTCGGCTCACTGCAACCTCTGCCTCCGGGGTTCAAGAGATTCTTCTGCTTCAGCCTCCCGAGTAGCTGGTATTACAGGTGCATGCCACCATGCCCAGCTAATTTTTGTATTTTTAGTAGAGACAGCGTGTCACCATATTTACCAGGCCGGTCTTGAACTCCTGACCTCATGATCCACCTGCCTCAGCCTCCCAGAGTGCTGGGATTACAGATGTCAGCCACTGTGCTTGGCTAGCCACTGCACCCAGCCCCAGCTCCACCACTTATAGGCATGATCTTCAAGTTACTTTACCTTACCTTTCAGCGCCAGTTCCCTCATCTGTAAAATGATATCTGTAGTAATTCTTATCTCACAAGGTCTTTGTAGGAACTGACTGAAAATATGCAAAGCACATAGCATGGTCCCGGGCATGGGGACACGCTCTATACATGAGCTACTGTAACCATGATTATTTCCAGATGTGTGAATTAAGGCACGAGAACATTGTTTCCTTCTTTGATATTTGCACCGAACCACCTAACATCTGCATTGTCACCCAGTATTGCAAAAAAGGAAGCCTTAAGGTAAGCAAAACGGTAAAATGCACCTTCGGTTTGATTAGTGATAGATAATAAGGAAGTTTCTCTGTGCCCTCTGCTCTTCATCCAAGGGTAGTTCCTCTCTGGTCTAATTGCAGGACCTAAATTACCTTGTCAGGCTACCTTATGGGAATCAAATTAGCCAACTGTCTGGTTAATTTTGTTTTGGGGGGAAACTGAGCTTGGTTTCTTCTCTTAAGATGTCATGGCTACTCTTGAACTGTGTTCCTGGGCCCATCCTACTATGGAATGTAATGACAGCTTTATGACAGGAACAAGGAAGTGTTTGCAAAACTCAAGACTGCATGAATTCTCAATATTGAGTCAGGTTATGGTATATCCTGGGGATATTTCCTGTTACTAGGTTTAATGTCTCCTGCTTCGCATTGTATTAGCACTGGCCAAAAATACAAGCTATATTAGAGTATAGAGTCAAATCTGTTCAATCGTTAAAGCTCACTGTGCTTCAGGCTGAGTCACTAGGAATCTTCTGAATAACTATGTTTTTCAGGATGTTTTGAGAAACTTGGATTATGAAATGGATTGGATATTCAAACTCTCATTTGCATGTGACATAGTCAATGTGAATATAACATAAACTTATCAAAAATAAATATGATAGTGTTTTTGAGTTGCTCTGTCTCAAATTAAACTGCAATTTTTCTTGAAGATGTTGGCCCTCTTCAGATCTCCTCTTCAAAGTGATTCCAGCTCTAAAGTCTATCACTTCTATTCAATTTTCCTTTCTTTTCTTTTTTCCTGATTGCAAATAAATATATAGAGAGGAAGGTATTTTATGCTAAAGTTGAAATGGATGCTAAGCTTACCCAATGAGAAAAGAGCAGAGTGTTTACATTGTAGGGTAACACTTTCTATCTCAAAGAGAATCTCATCACTAGATTGTAAATTGGGCTGGGGAAGATGATTCCTGACACTCTTTCCTGCTCTCTAGCTCCTGATATCTTTCCCTAGGAAATGGGGATGACACATTAACCACAAAGCTGCTGACCTAAAAGGTGGGCCAGAGATGTTGATCTGAGGAGGCAGAATCTTTGCTTTGGCACAGGGGGCCATGGTGGCTACAAAAAGAAGAAAATAATAGTAACAGCTAAAATATATATAGTGCCTACTTTGGGCCAGTCACTTTCCAGTAATGTGTAGATATTAATTTATTGAATTCTCACAAAAACATAGGGTAGATCTATTGTTATTTCTATTTTACAGATTAAAAAACACAAAGCACAGAAAGTTCACATGATCTTCCTGAAGTCTCATAGCTATGAAATAGTGGAGTTAGGATTCAAACCCAGCCATTTTCAAGTCCTACACCCTTAACCACTGTTCCACACGGCCTCTCAGTGGGAAGCACTAGAGCTTGCTTTTGTGTTTTGCCACGGGGAGAAGTCAGTCTCACATCTAGAAGCCCGTTAGGGGCTGGGGAGGGGTCATTCAGAGGGAGTTAAAGAGAGACCAATTCCTGCCTGTTGCCAGGAAGGCAATGGAAATGCTGAGAGGTGGCAGCTAGATCCAAAGCCCACGATGACACTGTCTTGAAGGGCCATGCCCTAGGCATGCAGCTGGTGATGAGGGATGGAGCGGGCAGGCATGGGAGGACATTAGCTGTGGGGTGAGCCATGTCAGTATGGACCAGCATCCTGAGGCTGCCCTCTCCCACCTGTGCTAAATCCAGCTGTTCTTTCTTAAGCTTGCTGCCTATATTTTTGCCACCAGAAGGGACAAAGCCAATGACCTGGGTGTCAGTTGGGTGAGGAAACCCCTCAGTCTTGGGCAGCACAGTGAAGGATGGTGGTCCACTGCTAGTCAATAGCCCAACCATCAATCAGCCGACAGACTCCTTTGGGGAAGACTCACCTGGGTGCTGAGAGGGCAAAAATGATGAAACACAAGCTCTACCCTCCTGGAGTAATGGCCCATTGACTTATTGAGTGACTTTGCCAGGTCACTTCCCCTCTCTAGACCTTGACCTCCATGTAGGTGGAATGAATGAGGTTGGCCCAGTTGAAGTCTAAGGGCTTTCCTTCAATAGGAATTTTATTGCTTTTTGTTTCTAGGGAGCTGAGTCCCACAGCTCTGTGAGACTTTGATTTTCTAGGTTTTAGTAGGAAGCCAGCAGGTTGTTATCAAGCAAGGTCAATAAACAGAAGCATCTCTGTGATTGGGTCTCCATGGGCAACCCTGGACCACCACTGTTATTATTTTATTAAAATTTTGTTGAGCGTCTGTTAAGAGTGTATCCTACTCCGGTCACTTCTGTAGGAAGACAGGACTTGTTTCCAGTTTTGAATGGCTTAAAATCTAGCTAGAGAGAGAAAGAAAAAAAAAACAGTCTGGAGATGTACATATAAAAATCTTTAAGTGGCAGTGGTTGTCAACTGGGAGGATGTGACGTGGTGTCTTTTCCTACCCTAGAATCTTCTCTCCTTCCCTTCACCCACTTTTCCCTTCCCTTCCCACCAAGCACAGAGAAGGATTCTGGACTCCAATGATCTGCCTCCTGCCCTAATCAAAACAGCTGACATCATTTATATTGAAGTGAAGAGTAAGCTAGTCAGTAAGTTCTCACCAAGCCATGAATGACTAACAGATTTGACCTTTTTAGTGTAGGCATCAGATTTCAAGAAGCATTAAGCCACAGGTTTCTCTGGAAAAACATGGCAGGTAAGCATGAGGCTTTGAAGGGGAAGAGCTCCCTGGTGGTTGCCACCTACTCTAGCTCACTCAGTCTACTCTCTACTCTGTGCCAGGAGAACAGAGGACAGCTTGGCATTTGGCTCTAGAAGGATCATTACATCCCAAGACAGAGTGTGCACATTCTGGAATTTTGTAGGGTCACTGATAACTCCATAGGCTAGGTCAAGGCACAGGTAGGCCTTCTGAGTTAATTACTCTGCCACTGTCCTTTGAAAGAGAATTGTGGCTAGTGACCATGCACTGTCCTCTTAGAGCTTTGCCATGGGTCTGGGCATTTCGCCAAGCTCCTTGGGACCGATTGTACTTTTGAAACAAGTCTCTTAATGTCTATTTGATCAGCACCTCCTCTATGTCAGGTACCAGAGAGACTCTGAAATGCCATAGACATTTCAAGACAACAAACATATATTGACTGAGCACCTAATTTGGATCAGGGCTGATTCTGGGCTTAAGAGACACAGACAAATGAGGCTCATTGTCCTGTCCCCAAAAAGTTCAACCAAGTTGGGCAAGCCTGGGAAGGAGTTTGGAGAGTATAATACTCTTCTTGAGTTACAAATAGGCCTTCATGTCTAAGTAAGAGAAGTCTTGATGGATTAAGAGGATGAAGGACACTTCAGCATAGAAGTTGTCTTTAGGGTTTGAAACCTGACTCTGCCACCTACTGGCCAGGTGACCTTAACTACCCTGGGCCTCAGGGTGTGTAAAGATAACATCATTACCTGCCTCATAGGGTTGTATGAGGACTAATGTATGTAAAATGCTTAGTGCCATGCTCTCCCTGTAACAGGCGTCCAGTTCACGTTGATTGTTAGTAGTAGCAGTAGGATTACCACGATCACAGATAATTCTTGGGCCAGGTGTGGTGGCTCATGCCTGTAATCCCAGCACTCTGGGAGGCTGGGCAGGTAGATCATGAGGTCAAGAGTTCGAGACCAGCTTGGTCAACATAGTGAAACCCCGTCTCTACTAAAGATGCAAAAAAGTAGCAGGGTGTGGTGGTGTGTGCCTGTAGTCCCAGCTACTCAGGAGGCTGAGGCAGGAGAATTGCTTGAACCTGGGAGGCGGAGGTTGCAGTGAGCCAAGATCGCGCCATTGCACTCCAGCCTGGGCAACAGGGCGAGACTCCATCTCAAAAAAAAAAAAAAAAAAAAGTACATTTTCTTGCTTTAATTTCCTCAACACTCCTATGGGGTAAGTCTGCACTATCCAAATGTGATAGCCACCAGCCACATGTGGATAGTGAGCACTGGAATTGTAGCTAGTTCATTTTGAGAAGTGCTATAGAGTTTATACTAGGTTTTGTAAACTTAGCCAAAAAAAAAAAAAAAAAAAAAAAATCTTGCTAATACATTCATGTTGATTATTTGTTGAAAAAAGATTTTTCAATATACTGGGTTAAATAAAACCTTATAAAATACATTTCACCTGTTTGGTTTATAGCATGGCTGCTAAAAATTTTAAAATACTCACGTGGCTATTGGACAGCAAGCTCAATAATTAACAATTAACTCCATTATTTATTATTTTTAACTTTAATGGTAGTAATATTGGAATAATATCATCTCCATTTCCAAGAGGAAAAATGTGAGGCTTAGTGAGGTGAAGTCACCTGCCCAGCTGGTAAGACGCAGTTTGGGAGTTGTATCCAGTCTGTCTCCAAAGACTGTGTTTGCTCTTCCGTGACGCTTCCTCTGTGCTAACTACCAGAGAGTACAGATAGGGGGCCCAGTGATAGCAGTCCTGTCTGCCACCCAGGAATTTCCAGTAGGGCAAGAAATGTAGCTAACAGACAGATGATTGAACTGATACTGGCGGGCTAGGGAAGTCCCCAGACGCTGGTGGGAACTCAACCCCAGCCAGTGTGCAAGCTCTTAACACCGTTGTGAGAAGGAATTCAAGGATAAATCAGAAAATAAAGTATGGAGATTTACTGCAAGGTGAAAAGTACACACTTAAGATAGGGGAGTGCGGGTGGACTCGAGAGAGTCGAGCAATGGAGTTTGGAGCTTCTTCTACCTTCATGGGTTTCTTTAACCAAGGGGTAGAATATTCATGTGGATTCCTGGAAAAAGGTGGAGCTTTCTGGGAACTGCAGTGCTACCCATTTTTACACCAAATATAGTTATTCCCGGAACTGTGGTAGCACTGGTGGGTGTGTGACCTAGTATGTTAATGAGCTTATAATGAGAAATGAGCCACCACATCCTAGGTCAAATCCAGCACCATGTTGGGTCCAGTTGGACTTAGCCTGCTTGGCTCACAGCCTGTTCTTTCCAGGGTCTTATCGGCCCTGAAAGTAGTAGCTTGTGCAGCTATTTCAATTCCTTTTCACTAGTCATGTGTAACTGCCCTGGAATTTTCTGTTCTCCTGCGGCCACCCTGTGTTATTCCTGCCTCAGAGCTGCCGAAAGTGCATAAAGCCTGGCACATAAATAATGAATCCTTTCACAGCTCTATTTGTTCTCTGACAATATACATAAAAATCATACATTTCTATCAAGATAGAAAAAAAAAATAAGGACATGCATGCCGTCTCTCGGAGAAGATTGCACACCCAGGATTCCAAGCGGCCCTAAGCATGTTGTTTTTGCCCCTAGGAGCTCTGCTAAAATCCTAGAATGTAAAATTGTTGACTGTAAAATATGTCATGCCTGGGGTAGGTCTGGCACTAGCAATGGCAGGGGGAAAGCAGAAGAGCCTTGCGTGTTTCAGGGGCAGTTCTCTTGAATGGAGAGGTCTTCTGCTGGAATCAGAGAGAACTCTGGATTAGACACAGATCTTATCCGATTTCAAGGTTGGACCTTAGCCTGTTGGAGCCTCCCTGGGGAAGTCCCAGAGGCAGCCCCAGCCAGGTCCCTCCAGGTCCACCTGAGTTGAATTTCAAAATGAGATTCAACATTGCCATCTAAAAACAAGGCGCTTTGAAAAAGAAACATGGGGTAGGGGGTGGAGAGCGATTGCGGCAGGGGTGGGGGTATGTATCCATTCTCCTGGATGTTTTCTGTATTATCCCATATTTCTTTTTTGTTGTTGTTATTTGTTTTTTGAGATGGAGTCTCACTCTATTGCCCAGGCTGGAGTGCAGTGTCATGATCTAGGCTCGCTGCAACCTCTGCCTTTTGTGTTCAAGTGATTCTCGTGCCTTAGTCTCCCGTGTAGCTGGGATTACAGGCACCCACCACCATGCCCAGCTAATTTCTGTATTTTTAGTAGAGATGGGGTTTCATCCTGTTGGCCAGCCTGGTCTTAAACTCCTGACCTCAAGTGATCTGCCCGCTTCGGCCTCCCAGAGTGCTGGGATTACAGGCGTGAGCCACCATGCCCAGCCCCTGTCCCATATTTCACAAGCAATATTGTCCTCATGGCTCTGGCTCAGGTGGGATAGTGACTCGGCCTTGACAGCACTGCTGGAGGAAGAGGGGCATCCCTGTGCTGGTGAAGTTGGTTGTTGTCTGGGGTAAATATGCCAAGGAAATCACTCCTAACAAGAAGACGGTTTAGGAGCAGAGGTTTAACAGGCAAAAGAAAGAGAAAGGAGAATAGCCCTCTCTCTCATAGAAAGAGGACCCCCTATCCCACCCACCCTGCCCCAGGGGCTTCCTGCCCACAGTGAAGTGCAACAGATTTTATAGACTAACTTGAGGAGGTGGTGTCTGATTTACATAGGGCCCAAAGGTTGGTTGGACCAAGTGTGATGTTTGCATTAAGAGTAAGGAAGCTGGCTGCCCCACCCTAATCTTCTGTTATGCAAATAGTGGCTTTGGCTGCTTGGCGCCATATTGCCTGCTCCTTACTGTACATGTGGTTTACAAAGAAAAGGGATGATGGAGCCACCATTTTGAACATCCCTAGTCCCCAGGTGGCCTCTTTCCTACTAGCAGAGCTGCAGGCATTCACGCATGCAAGCTTCTAGCTTGCCTTTATATTTATGTATATGTATATCATATGTAAATCATTCCAAATCTAGATCTAGCTTGCCTTTCTAGGTCTGCAGCTTGCTTTTACAGGCTGCTCTTTGTTAGAAAAGAAAATGATTGGGGGCTGCTTTTTATTTAAAGGAAAACCTTATCGAGGACTCCCTTACCATCATTAACTGTCTAAATAACTTCTTTCTAACTTTTTTTTTTTTTTGAGATGGAGTCTCGCTCTGTGGTCCAGGCTGGAGTGCAGTGGTGCGATCTCGGCTCACTGCAACCTCCCCCTCCCGGGTTCAAGTGATTCTCCTGCCTCAGCCTCCCGAGGAGCTTTTCCTTGCCTATCACCCAGGAGGCCACCACCACACCCAGCTAATTTTTGTATTTTTAGTAAAGATGGGATTTCACCATATTGGTCAGGCTGGTCTTGAATTCCTGACAGGTGGACGGAAACACAGACAGGCCTGGGGCCGGGGATATGCCCGTCTCTGTGCTCATTTGTTCAGGAGCCACCAGTATAGCCCTTTATCTCTGCAGTCAACTGGGGCAGGGACACCCAAAATGGGGAAAACCATTTCCAGTTCCTTAGCGTGAAGCCAAGAAGACCAAGAAGTGATCCACCCACCTTGGCCTCCCAAAGTGCTGGGATTATGGCGTAAGCCACAGTGCCCAGCCTCTTTCTAACTCTTACATCACTGGTGCCCAAGACCCTGTCCCTGGGTGCACTCCTCTGTTCAGGATGTTACCCCCACCTAATTCCTCCTGGGACCTCCTCATAGCCACTCCCATGCAGGACTTCACTGCCCTTCTCAGCTAGATTGTGTAACTGTAATTACACATTGGGGTTAATTGTGCTGGAGGAGTATGTGCTTTGACCCTCCTTCTTCCCTCTTCCCCTTTTCCTCTCCCATCACCCAGGGCACAGGAAACAGGAAAATCTAGAGGTTTAGAAGAAGCGGGGCTTCCAAGCCAATCCCACCTGGGTTTATAACCCAGCTCTGGTCCTGACTTCTTGGGAGCGATTTAACACTCCAGGTTTATTCCTTCTAGCCTGATCACTAGGATGTATTTGTTTTAAGTTGGCCGGGTCTTCTTGGCTTCAAGCTAAGGAGCTGGAAATGGTTTTCCCCATTTTGCGTGTCCCTGACCCAGTTGACTCCAGGGACAAGGGGCTATACTGGTGGCTCCTGAACAGATGAACGCAGAGACGGGCACATCCTCTGCCTCAGGCCTCTCTATCTGTGTTTCTGTCCACCTGTCTCTTTGCCTCGGTTCCTTCTAGAAGTGTCCTCAGCACCTGCTCTGCCTCATTTGCTCATTGTCACCCTTGTAGGGCATGCTGTTCCTCCACAGGAGCCCCCTGGGTTCCCATGGCAACCTGAAACCTTCCAACTACATGGGGGATGGTCAGCTGCAGGTGAAGCTGTCGGGATTCGGGTTGTGGGAACTCAAGTACTGCCGGACACACAGAACATATGATGAGACAATAACCGACCACTCAGGTAACCTTTGGGAGATCTTGCACCCACTAGCTCTTGGCAGCAGAATTAGAGGTTCCTTGCTCCATCTTTGCCTCCTGCTGCTCATCTGTACAGGTATCCACAGGCGGGCCTTCCTCTGGAGCTGATGTTATATGGCTGTTTTGTTCACCTGAGGAGAATGTGAAAAAAAAAGAAGTCTCTGCAAGATGGCCTGAGTTTGTGGGGTGATTTCTGGGTTTAGAGACTTGTTCTTGTCCTAGCTCAGCTAGGCCCCCGGAGCAACTATTGCCCCACTCTTCAGTTCTCTTTGTTCCTTCCCACATTCATCCTGTGTTCTCAGCTTAGAACATAGGCCTGCCAGGCATTTTGGAGATAATCCAGTTCCATAGTTCTCTGTCTTTTAGGTGCCTGGTCCCACCACCCCCACCAACTCTCAACTGAATCAGCATACCTGAAGGTGGGGTCTTGGCATCTGCATTGGTTTTTAAATGCTCCCGAGTGACCCTGCTGGGCATCTGAAGACAAAACCACTGCCTCAAGGCCGATTTTTCTTCCATATGAGCCAAGTGGGGTTCGACGACTCTTCCTACCTGCCCAGTTAATTGACTGCTTTGGATTCTTATCTCTGCATGCATCCTGGGCTCTCTTGAGCCCAACTTTCTCAGTCCCAATCCCCCTTTTGCTGGAGCGGCATGTCACCAGCAGCTTTTTTGTGTCAATTTGGGAGGTCTGTGTAACATAGAATAGGATGATGTCTTATAGGAAGACAAGGGGGATGGGAGTGGTGGCTTATGCCTAAAATTCCAGCACTTTGGGAGGCCAAGGTAGGAGGATCGCTTCAGTCCAGGAGTTTGTGACCAGCCTGGGCAACATAGTCAGACCACCCCCATCTATACTTAAAAAAAAAAAATTAGCGGGTGTTATGGCATGTGAGGCTGAGGTGGCAGGATCACTTGAGCCTGGGAGGTCGAGGCTGCAGTGAGCTGTGAATTGTGCCACTGCACTCCAGCCTTTAGAGACCCTGTCTCAAAAAAAAAAAAGAAGGGGAGGAATTTTGTTTTTATTAATTAATTAATTTTGAGACCGTCTCACTCGGTTGCCCAGGCTGGAGTGCAGTGGTGCAATCTTGGCTCATTGCAACCTCCGCCTGATATAGCTGGGATTACAGGCATCCACCACCATGCCTGACTAATTTTTGTAATTTAAATAGAGACAGGGTTTCGTCATGTTGGCCAGGCTGGTCTTGAACTCCTGACCTCAAAGTGCTGGGATTACAGGGGTGAGCCATCTCACTTGGCCAAGGGGAGAAATTTTGAAGACCTGCTAGCAGCTGTCCTAGTTCCCCTTCCGCACCCTCTAATATATATATTTTCTTTTAATGATTATGACCGAAAATGACATCATAAGCCTATAGACTTCACCGCAGAAGAAGTGAATGTGTAAAATATCTAGAATAGATAGATGAATCTATAGAGATAGCATGCAGGCTGGTGGTGGTTACCAGGGTTTGCGAGTGGGGAGAACAGGGAGAAAGGGCTTACTGCATAAGGAGTTTACTTCAGAGAGATGGAAATGTTTCAGAGCTAGATAGAGGTGGTGGTTGCACAACTAGCTTTGAAATGCTGGTTTCTTCATTGTTTTTTTTTTTTTTTTTTTTGAGACGGAGTTTCGCTCTTATTACCCAGGCTGGAGTGCAATGGCGCGATCTCGGCTCACCCAACCTCCGCCTCCTGGGTTCAGGCAATTCTCCTGCTTCAGCCTCCTGAGTAGCTGGGATTACAGGCACGCACCACCATGCCCAGCTAATTTTTTGTAGTTTTAGTAGAGACGGGGTTTCACCATGTTGACCAGGACGGTCTCGATCTCTTGACCTCGTGATCCACCCGCCTCGGCCTCCCAAAGTGCTGGGATTACAGGCTTGAGCCACCGCGCCCGGCCCGCTCTTCATTGTTTTATTAATTGCAATTGTGAATATGCTAACTGCCACCCAGGTGTTCATTTTAAAATAGTTAATTTTTTTTTTTTGAAATGGAGTCTCACCCTGTTGCCCAGACTGGAGTGCAGTGGTACAATCTTGGCTCACTGCAACCTCTGCCTTCCGGCTTCAAGGGATTCTCCTGCCTCAGCCTCCCAAGTATCTGGGATTACAGGCATGCACCACCACGCCCAGCTAATTTTTGTATTTTGAGTAGAGACAGTGTTTCACCATTTTGGCCACGTAATCTCTAATTCCTGACCTCAATCCATCCTCCGGCCTTGGCCTCCCAAAGTGCTGGGATTACAGTTGTGAACCGCGTCCGGCCTAAAATGGTTAATTTTATGTTCTATGAGTCATATCACAATTGTTTTTAAAAATAAAGGCAATACGGAGGAGGAGCGTAAACATGAAAACCAGCTGTAATTTTACAGTCTCAAGTAAACCACCCGTAACATGTTAGTGCATGTCCTTTCTGCTAATTTTCTCCATATTCACACACATGGATCCCTATTTGCTCTTCAGATCACTGATGGCTTGGGACTGGATGCCTTCCTTTCTCCTGTGCCCCCAAGGATGAAGGAGTGCCTTTTCCAGTTTTGCCCGGCAGCACCCTCACTCTGTGTGGACACCCCATGGTTTTGCAGAGCTCTACTGGACGGCCCCAGAGCTGCTGCGGCTCCCGGAGGTGCCCTGGGCAGTACCCCACAAGGAGATGTTTACAGCTTCGCCATTCTGATGAGGGAGCTGATCCACCCCTGGGACCACGGGCACTTTGATGACCTCCATGAGGCACCGGATGGTAAAGCGGGAGAGCCTGCTTGGGAGGTTTTGGTTGTGTGGGCTAGCTTTGAAATGCTGATTTTTAAAATTGTTTTATTAATTTATAATTTATTCCATTATTTTTTATTGAAAATTCATGCTCTTTCCCTAGTAAGATTCAGAAAAAATAATTAAAGAAAAATAAAAAAATCATAGTCTTTTTTTAAATTAGAAAATGAATTGCATTTTGGTTACGAAAAAAATCCAGGGACCCCAGATTATATAACTTATTGTATTACAGCAGCCAGAGGGATCCTATTAGAAAAGGAGGCGGATTATGTCACTTTTCTATCAGAATCCTCCCCTGCCTTCCCAGCTGGGGAGTGAAAACTAAGTCCTCCTCATGGCCTACAAGACCACTGAAGGCCTTGAAACCGTGTAAACTGTGGGGCCTTCTGGATTAGTTTCCTAGGGGGCCATAACAGTGACCACAAGCTTGGTGGCTTGAAACACTGACGTGTATTCTCTGGCAGTTCTAGAGGCCAGATGCTTAAGGTCAGGGCGTTGTCCAGGCTCTGCTCCCTCTGAAACCTCTAGGGAAAGTTCCATACTCTGTCTCTTCCTGCTGCTGGTGGCTGCCCCAGCATTCCTGGGTTTGTCGCCACGTGGCCCCAGCCTCTGGCTCATCTTCATATTGCCTCCTCCTCTGTTTACATATCCTGGCTGTGCCGCTTATGAGGACATTTGTCCTTGGATTTAGGGCCCACCCGTATAATCCCAGATGACCTCCTCAACACGAGATCCTTAACTTAATTATATTTGCATATCTGGTATATATACTGTACCCATTCCCAAGTAAGGAAACGTTTGTAGATTCTGGGGACATCTTCCTTAGGACCCACAATTCAGCCCACTGCACCCCCAATGCCATCTCTTATGATTCACTCCTTTCGGTCACACTGGCCAATTTGATACGTCTCCAACATAGACAAATCCATAGAGACAGAATGCAGGTTGGCGGTAGTTACCAGTGGCTGGGGGTAGGGAGAACAGGGAGAAACTGCTTAATGAGTAAGGGGTTTACTTTGACACATTTTTGGCTGGATGCGGTGGCTCACGCCTATAATCCCAGCACTTTGGGAGGCCGAAGTGGGTGGATCACAAGGTCAGGAGTTCGAGAACAGCTGGCCAATATGGTGAAACCCCATCTCTACTGAAAAAAAAAAAAAAAAAATTAGCCAGGCGTGGTAGCACATGTTTGTAGTCCCAGCTACTTGAGAGGCTGAGGCAGAAGAATTGCTTGAACCCGGGAGGCGGAGTTTGCAGTGAGCCAAGATTGTGCCACTGCACTCCAGCTTGGCCAACAGAGCCGGCGTCTGTATCCAAAAAAAAAAAAAAAAAAAGGACAAATTTCTACCGCAGTCCCTTTGTGTGTACTGTTCCCTCTGCCTGGACACCTCTCACCTCGTATTCCTACATACATATTTGCCCCATTCTTTCTTAAGGGCTACAGAATTTTTCATTGTGAGAATATGCCATAAATGGTACCTTGATACATATTTTGGAAGGTGCTGCAATGCGCAGCTCTCTGTCTTTGCACACGTGGGTGAATGTTTCTTCGGGCTTGATTTCTAGCCATGAAATTGAGGAGATAAATATATTTAAAATATGTTTAAAATTCATGATAAATGCTGTTCAGTTGTCCACTTACAAAGGATATTTTCTAGCTTATTTGTTTTTGCTAGGTTGTCTCTTAATGGTCGATGCTTGGATCTCAGCCTGAGATTCTGATACCATTGGTTTGGGGTGCTGCCCCAGTGGCAGGGTTTCAAAGCTCCTGGGGTGATTGTTAAGATGTAGCAGCTCAGGCGGCTTGGAGAGAGGGTACCAGCATGTGTGTGCAGGCACGTGAGTGTGAGTTTCAGTAAAGTCAGCCCACTTTTGCTCTTGATTTTGTTTTCTTCCCTTGCCTACCATTTCCAGCCTTTCCCCAGTGGTGTATCTCAATCTTTAGATCATTACCTGTTATTACCTGGAGACTTTTTGAGTCAGGAGCCTATCGTAAGGATATGTAATTGCTTTTAGACCAGAATCCAGTTTTAATTTCTGGCTAAATAAGGCAGAGGTGAGATTAATCCAAAAAAGGTAACTCGAAATCTGAGTGCATCTGACTTTGGCATCAAGCAAATACACAAATATTCCCAAACTAAGCCCAGCCCACTGACAGTCCCTCAGCCCCATCACTGCCTCGTTTTTGCCAGTTAGGGTCTGTAGGGGAAGGCACTGTGGACAATCAGCGTATTGCCCCCTCATTGTTGAGCTCACAAAATGAACCGAGAGCTGGCTACATGGGACCGTGTATCCGTAGGATGGCAACCAGGAAGAATACAGTGTATACCTAACTTATGGGCAAACATCCTTCTTCAGTTAGCTCCTGACACTTTCCTACAAACAAAGCTGGTACTGGGAACTGAGTAGCTATAGATTCTCTGGGCACGCAAGACCAATTGTTCTCAAACTTTGGTGGGCATCAGAATCACCGGGAGGAAGTTAAAACACAAAATTGTTGGGTTCTACTTTTGGGGTTTCTGACTCAGTAGGTTTGGGATGAGGCCTGAAAATGTGCATTTCATCACCCTCCCAGGTGATGCTGATAAATCCGCAGTTTGAGAAGCCCTGGCCTTGGCCCTTGAGGTCCTTGGACCAGCAGCATCAGCATCACCTGGAAGCTCATCAGAAATGCACATTTTCAGCCCCCACTCCAGACCTGCTTCATTGGAAACTGTGGAGAAATCGGTCCAGAAATCTGTTTCAGCAAGCTCCCCAGCCAAAGCAAATGAGCAACAGTGCTAACATGACTGAAGGATGGTTAACGACTATAGAATGGAAACAGCTGGTGAGAAGTTACTAGGTAATTCACGCGTTTTCTGAAGTGCAGACCCATGGGTTTGAATTTGCTCTTGAAGTCCTATATCATTTTACTGATTTTTTCATGCATTTCTTAGAGCTAAACACAGAAAGCAGAAGATGCCCTAGTAATTCTTCAGTCACTGCTTTTGAAGCCATTGCTGTCTCATGTCTCAAATTGTACCTCGTTTGGGAAATAAAACACAATTTCCCAGGGTTTTTTTTTTTTTTTTTTTTTT
>NW_016107815.1:664344-665710 GCF_001604975.1 Cebus imitator | reverse complement strand
TGAGACAATCTCTTTCTGTTCCCCAGGGTGAAGTGTGGTGGTGTGATCTCAGCTCACTGCAACCTCCGCCTCCCAGGTTCGAGCAATTCTCCTGCCTCAGCCTCCTGAGTAGCTGGGACTTCAGGCATCTGTCACCATGCCCGGCTAATTTTTGGTTTCAGTAGAGACAGGGTTTTGCCTTGTTGGCCAGGCTAGTCTTGAACTCCTGACCTCAAGTAATCTACCTGCCTTGGCCTCCCGAAGTGCTGGAATTACAAGCATGAGCTACCACACCTGGCTCCTTGAGGACCTTTTAATGTACATACTTTCAGAATACTTTTAGGCATTAAACATATACACTTAAACAAGATGACATTTTATGCACAGTTTTGTAACCTGTATGTTTTATTATATTAAACTAACAGCCATACATTATTCAGATTTCCTAGTTCTTGCCTAATGTTTTTTCTGTGTCTGAACCCCATCCAGGCTACCACATTTGTCATCATGTCTCCTTAAGCTTCTCTGGGAAAATTTCTCAGACTTTATTTTTGATGACCTTGACACTCTTGAAGAGTAGTGGTCAGATATTTTGTAGAAGTTCTTTCAAGTGGAATTTGTTTGATTTGTTTTTCTTTTCTCATGGTTTGGAGTACATGCGCTTTGAATGATGACGTCACAGGTAAATTGTCCTTTTCATTGATTGTTGCTGTTGACATTGACCTTGACCACTTGGCTGGGGAAGTGTTTGTCAATTTCTCTACCACGAAGTTATTCCTGATTTCCCCCTTCTGTACGTATCCTAGGGAGGGAAACCTCATAAGTGTGAAGCCCATACTTATGAGTGAGAAGTTAGGCCGGGCGTGGTGGCTCACACCTGTAATCCCAATGAAGAAGTGGGAAAAATTAGGTTTACAAAATTGGACAGAGAGGTAGGACATGATGGTA
This sequence comes from Cebus imitator, assembly GCF_001604975.1. NCBI lineage: Eukaryota > Metazoa > Chordata > Mammalia > Primates > Cebidae > Cebus > Cebus imitator. Next base: position 664,783 of record NW_016107815.1, on the reverse strand, counting down.
ACATTTATTATTTGTTAAAATAGCATTTCTGCAGTGTATTATGGAAAAGTTAATAAAATTGCATGAAGCATGCTTTGGGGGTTTCCAACACAAAGTGCTTATACATTCCTGAAATCATATAGAGATATGCTTCACCTCAAGCACAGTTCTATTTTAAAAATCTTGATTTGAAAACAGATTAATTAGGAGGGTGTTCAGGTGTTTTAAATTAGAATTGTTCATTTTCCAGGCAGAGTCAGGATATTCCTATTAAATTATCCAGATTTCTTTGGAATTCTAACCTGTTCCATTTATTTAAAAACTTGGTAGGCCGGGCGCGGTGGTTCACGCCTGTAATTGCAGCACTTTGGGAGGCTGAGGTGGGTGGATCACGAAGTCAAGAGATCGAGACCATCCTGGTCAACATGGTGAAACCCCGTCTCTACTAAAAATACAAAAA